>NC_092799.1:13661152-13801140 GCF_918797505.1 Bemisia tabaci | reverse complement strand
AGAGGAAGCATCTACATCTACAGCATGCAAATGTATGGATTATGTTATCCATCGTATTGGCAGGACTGTTCTATTTGAATGGATCTGCTGATAAAGTCTGCAGCTATATTTACTGGTAAGCGACCGTCTAATCATTCACTTATACAGGCGGACTTTTTAAAGGAAGCTATCTTCATGAAATTGGGACAAAAAAGTAGTTTTTGAATTTTGAACGAATTAAAAACTTCAAACTGTCAAGACTTCGAATCATTGTCAGTAAGAAGAATTTTACGTTTTTTGTGTCCAAATGTTCGTAAAACTTCTCTATACTCACCAATAACAGGAATTCGCTCGTTTTTCTTTTCTGCGCGGGTTAACTCGCTCAGCAGTTCCGGCTACGAGGGCTTCTGAACGAAACTCGTGAAAAAGAAAACCAAAATCCAGCACAACTCTGAGTGAGATCAACGTCTCAATTTTTATGAATTCGGTATTGAAGTACCTTCCTCCGTAAGGAGTTACAAATTTTGGCTTCCAAAAATGGGAATTCTTCTTCAGAAACTCCCTTGAAAAAGACCCAGATGGCATATCAACACAGCTGTAGAGAGACGAGAATGATCAATTAGCTGTATTTCCCATTTGAAGCTATATTAAAGCATCGATCATTGAGGCGTTCGTTGTGAACACCCTGTTTATCGATCCTTTTCCATAGGTTTAAATAACAGATCAATCGATGCATCGCAAAGCGAGCCACACCACTGATGCTCTCTCATCAGAATATCTGAGACGCGTGGCCTCCACAAGGAAAAATCACCTCCGCTGATTATCCAATTAGGCCCCTCCGCCAAAATCTCTCTGTCAAGATCGGTCATTAACAAAAACAGGTTAAGTGTTTCACGGAGCATATCGTTAGAAAATTGGGAGTGTTGGCCCCGCTCATCAGTGACACATTCATCACGGAGCCATCAATTTATCTACCTACCATAAACTACTCCTCATTTTGAGGCGTGCTCGCTGTTCTACGTTCATGAAATATTCGTGGCCAGATGAGTATTTTGGTTTTCTGGCGTGTATGTCACCATCTAATTTGTCTTGGCGTTTATCGCGATGGAGTTCATTGCACCGTGGCACAGTGGCGAGTCTTGAGAGTTGGCAACACTGGTTTTCCTCCGTTTAAATGCGTGTAAAACAATCGTTTCTTATCGATGTTCGATTTATTCAATTCGATATTTTTAGTGGCTTTAAATGGAGGGAAACCGTATTGCCAACCCGCTACATCGGCTACATGGAGACGGAGTGAAATTCGTCCCTTTGGGAGTGCATGTCACTCGGTATGGAAATCCAGAATCATAGGACTCCGGCCGTTTCATACGCACCGGAATGAATCACGCTCTGGATTTTATTCCATGTATTAAACGGCGCAATCAAACCCCATAAAATTCTTTCTACTTCCTGAAGCGTCGCTTCCTTCAGAGAATATACTAAGACAATAAACGCAAAAAACACCACCATAACATAAAACGACACCATTTGTATGTATGTATGTATAAGCCGCTTTTACGGCGCGCTAGAGCGCTCTGCGACGCCTACTCTCCACAGGAATCTGTCATGGTAGAGATCCTCCGGAAGCTGGCATCTCTCCATCTCTTCACGGATGCCCTCTACCCATTTGTATTAGTGGCGAAAAAAGAAAAGAGCATCAATCTCTATTTCCGCTGATAGTGGTCATTTTTATTTGATTTCATTTTGATTTTTAATTACTTTAGGACAGAATCTACAACACAATCTCAAATAAATTACGATTGTTTTACTTGCGTGCCATGACAAATTTCCCTTGTCATGCCTCTATCTGGACGTGTATCACGAAAAAAAGTGTGTATAATTTCAAGTTTACTCCTGGCTAATTTTGGTTTCAGTCAAACGTAGGTACGATTGCGTCACTGCGATCGAGTCAGCAAGAACATAGTCGAATCAACCATACCTCTAACCGGTGCAACCACCTATTCAGGCTGACACAATTAGCTAGGTGAAAAGTTGAAATGAACCACTAGACAAGGTACGAATTTCAGCATTCTGATACATGTTTCTCAACCAAAATTTCACGTAAAACACAATGCGCACAACGAAATTAACCGAAATCAACTCCTTACGAAGATAATTAATGATTCTTGATGCGTAAATTCAAACCACCCGCTCATGAAAACTCAATGCTCTACGTGATTCACATAGCGCGCTAAACGTTATCATGACAGTCTCTGCGATATAAAAATCTGGCAACCTCAATCTTGACGCTTTGGCTCAGCTATAGCAAATTGCTAATAGTCTGAACAACACATGGGGGAAATAGACATTGCTCGATTGAGAAGCTTGCTGAAACCGTTGTAGTGCGAGATTTGACTCACGTAGGGCTTTGAGTTTCTTGTGACCGGGCAGTTTAAATTCCTCGTAACCAATGTGAAATAAAAACGTTAATATCTTCGTTATGAGTTGATTTTAGTAATTTTCGTTGCACGAATCGTGTTCTACGTGAAATTCTGGTTAAGAAACATGTATTAGAATACTTAAATTCGTACCTTGTCTAGTGGTCCATTATAGGAATTATTTCTCCACATAGGATGATTTCCGAGTTAAACCGTAGATAGGTGGCATTCAAGATGAAATTGCAAGATGCCATTCACCAGACGACCTCTAGGTCGATAGACAGGAATGGCGATTAGGTGTCGCAGAGCGCCCGGGCGTGCTGTAAAAGCGACTTGTATGTATGTGTGATTTCTGAGTGTCGAGCATCCTGTAACCGATTTCAAGTACAAAATACTTTATTTCTACATGGCAACAACGTTTCAGAGCAGTTCAGCGAAATGACGGTTTGAATGGACATGTTTTCTAGAACCCTCCGACGCAGCTTGCACAAAAAGCTTTCAACGTCGGAAGGGGGGGGGGGCGGAGTAGGGGCAAGGCAACCGTCCCGAGGGGAGAGGGGGAGGGGGGGCTTGGACCGGCCGCACCGAGTCTGGGCTACTTTTAGTCGCCGTCCACTGCAATATTCTCGGACCTAATTTATTTTAAATACAGTCTACTATCACTAATTGGACGCGTTTCTGCCAAACCAAACTATGTGCGTTATGACGTGAGCCCTGTTGTGCGTGCATTCTTATGGGTCTCAGGGCTCATGGCTTATTGCGCATAGTTCCGTTTGGCAGAAATTCGTCCAATTGTGAGCGTCCGACCGTGAAAAGCGGGCAAAACCAAAACTCCAATACTAACTTCTCACAGATAATCGATCAGAGCAGGTGCAGGGTGTGGAGGGGGTGGCAGGGGTGGAGGGGGGGCATGCGAAGATGAATGGAACTGAGGCGTGGTGGTGCGTACTCACCGCGCGGTTTTGTTCATTTCGTGAAATAGACTGTTTGTTTTCGGGGGAGGGGGGGGGGGGGGGGTCTGTGAATTAATGTGGATTGCGATCGCCGGAAAGTAGATTAAGAGTTCAACACTGCGATATTAGTTGGAGGCATGAATGACCAGAATTTTCAGCAGACGTCAACAGGGCTGGTTCTTTTAGTGAGGAGGATATTGCATCTCTAATACGATTAAGTGCCGGATGGGTCGATAGAGAAGAAAAACCCGAATAATGGATCAATTATTTTCATTAGTGGTGGCTGATTTTTAATCGATGTTGAATAAACTGGATCGATAGATCCCTATCTTGGCAATGCTATTTGTCGATCAAGGTCATTCGATGACGATTCACACGAATCCACCGCCGCACAGTGGATCAAATCAATCAGAGAGGTCGGACACGAAATTGTTGACTAGAACAAATTTTGGTGTTTATTTTGCCAAATTTTAAATTTTAAGGGGTGCTTCTAGAAAAAAATTGCCCGGGGAAACCAGTGGAATCACCTACAGAGCCTCAAAGTTTCGTATGAACGGAGTTATAAGCTTTTAAAGTTTTCAGGTTTTGTCCAACCCCTCCAATTAACTCGATCCACCGTGCGCCGGGAGACTTTAACGCATGGATAAGAAAAAGAACCAAGGAAAAACGAGTCAAAAGGGGACTCTTTTTGCAGAAAAGGTAGGGTTACTGTAAGCCATCTTTCACCTAGCTCAACTCTTCTTCTTAAACGACAACAGCAACAACAACAACAACAGCAAAAACAACAACAACAACAACAGCAGCAAATAAACATATATATTTTGAACATCTTTAGAATCCTGTGTTTTTTGGCGTACGCTAAAGTATGCCGGTTTTTTTTAATCTAAAACAAGGACAGTTGAACCATTTGGATCGAATTTAGCAAAAAGGACCCAGCGCGATTACAGTTTTTTCAAAATCGTTTCCTCCATCATTCAACGCTGAATGACATTCGATCACAAAAATTCGCTTGTAGCGTTGTTCAATAAGCCATACCTTGCTCCAGAGGCCCATTCGCGGCAACAATGTACCTCCATCTGCATACACGAGAACAGTTTCTTTTTGCGTCTATTACGGGGAATAATTCGCAGAGGCCGAGAGGTATCTCCCACGCATTTGATATTCTTCATTCTTGGCACTAATCTAGGTCACGCTTGTTTTCATTCGGCATATCCTCCATTCCCTCCCTCCCCTCCTGTTGCGACCCATTCTTACAACGTTGCTAAATTGTTCTGGCTAATTGTTCCAATGTTTCATTCGAACGTTTGCTGTCGGTGAACTTTTACGCCCGATTTTGCAACGAATGCCCCTCACACAGAATAATGTTGCAGAAGTCAATGATCGCTATAATTCTCGCAGACTCTGATATCCCCCGTGTTGCCTTTCAACGCATTTTATTTTTCTTTTTTAAGCTTTCCTACTTCTTCACTTTTAATCCCTAGATTTGAAAGTACACTTTCACTTTCAAATGATGTCTGTAATTTTTTGCTACCGTTGACTTAATTTTCGGTCAAAAAATCGAACAAGAATCGTTTTTGCAAAGAATAAACTACATGTAAATCGAAATATATAATGAACTAATAAATTAATATTGCAGGGTAATGTTGTACTTTAAAGACGTTTGCTTGGTTGACGGATAGAAGCAGATTAGATTCATAGGTTCTCTCAGATAAAACCAGTTAAACTATATCTTAGAGTCTTCGCAATAATCTCAAATCGGTCTTGTAAAATGAAGTCCAACTTTTTCGAAATAAAGTACGCATGTGAACTAAACGGACTGAAGAATCACGAAGAAGTAAAGATACAGAGACGCTCCATGGAAGCAATATCACTTTCTGGCCGCATATCAATAACCAAAAAGCAAAATCACGCATCTTCATTACATTGTTTCAAAATGTCGGTTCCTATTTTATATTTTCAGGGAGAGACAAGGCAACTTCATAGTTTGAAATTCATGCAGAGTATTCCTCTAACAGAGAAAGAAGATCATGGCGATTTTCAAGAGGTGACAGTTACAGTCGACCAGTTTTCGAAAGAAAAAATTAAGAAAGACAGGAAGTCTGCATCATCGCAAACGGATATACGTGGTTTCGCACTTAGGTCATGGATATGATACATGAAAGGCATCGGAAGGTGCGCTGGCGCCGGTTGTAGCCGGGGAGCGGATGGAAATTTCTTTTATTTCTAGAAGGTAAAAGTTACGACACACTTATTATCAATGGCGGCTCCCGGCCGGCCGAACCCGACCGTATACTTTCAACTGAGCGCTCCAAACGTATCGAGGAGTAAATGACCTTACATTCGAAATTCATCCTTAAGAGTCCTTGAAGCAGCATTGAAGAAGCGTTAGTTTCACAAAAACATAGTTCTCACGCTGAAAGCAGGAGCTGGAAATGGGAGTTGTGGAGTGTTTGTTGCATGGTTCCATGAGATGTACGGGGTTTTCTTGCAATATTTAGTGATCGATAAGGTTGAACCTCAACTGACATTAGTTTATTTCAACTATCCCAAATTATTTGATGGAAATTGAATGTAAAATTTACATACACTTATTTAGTCGTGACTTTTTGGTACGGTCTCAGGAATCTCATGATCAGCTCTCGTCTTAAGTGTCTCCGGCAAAAAAAACAGATCGTGCATAGGTTTCATGATCAATAGAAGAATTATTTCCTTCAAAGCGAAGAAAAAGTAAAATCTATCCTTCAAATATTATGGATCATGACGGTTCAGAATCGCTATCTCTTTTTGGATACTGGCTCCGAAGAAAATTCCAGCTCTAAGCACATTCATTGGATGCCCGTGCGGATCCAAACTAAAATTTATGTTTTGAAAAATTCGTTTTTTCCCCAGAAAAAGGAATGTAAATCCATTCCAAGGTTGCAAAATTTACGCGAAATATTAATTTTTGTGCAAGAGTATTCAATATGGCCGTAAAATTCCTGTCCACAATTTTGCTGGCGAAATTTTTTGTAAAAAATGTCCAGAATTAGTAGAATTTGGTGAATTCTTGCAACGATAAAATATAGTCACGTCTAGTTTTTTAAAGATATGCCCTCACGGGTGCAGAAAATACACGCACAAAAAGTCTGCCGTGCTAAGGAGGAACGCCGTATGAACAATCGAGAGTTGCCAAATTTCCTTCGATAAGATGTTCATTTTTAAGGAAAGCTTTGAACATTTTTTTTGTTTGAATTTATCAGGAGCTTTAGGTGAAATTGCGAAATAAATTATCTGAGATAGTGTAAGAAATATATTCATAAATTTACCAAGAACTGTGTGTTTTATCAAAGGAAATTTGGCAACACCTGGCGGTTCCTACGGCGTTTTTCCTTAGCACGGCAGAAGTGCTGTTACGACAAGAGAACCTTTAAAAGATGACGAGTTAGTGAGAGAATGAATATGAATTCGCTGCTAACAAACACTCCTACAGGAGCAGTTGCACGTATCGCCGGGAATAACCAATACAAGCCGGGACGTGATGAGACCTTGAAATGAATAGGTACAGGCACAGAGGTGGAGAGGAGACCTAGAGACCCAGAAGTGGCTGAGGACGCGAAGGCGAAGGGGCGAAGGCCGCCCAAAATATGTGTAAAAGCAACAACAGTCGGCGTCGGTTATTGACCCCAACCCTGACCGTGTGTGGTGTGCGGTATCGATGAACCTTGCCTCTCCGCCGTCTTCCTATACACTCTATTCAGTCGCACTTAGCAGGAACCGCATATTTATATCAACGTTTACCATTCGAGTTACGTGGTTTTACTCGCGGTGACGATATTTTCCTCTACCTACGAACTCTGCCGTGCTAAGGAAGAACGCCGTATGAGCCTTCATGCGTTGCCAAATTTCTTGAGGTACATCACGAATTCTCGGAAAAATTTGTAAATATTTTTCCTCCAATTTTTCGGGTAGTCTCGTTCAGAATTTTACCTGAAGTTCTTGAAAAACTTATCGGAAAAACAATCGTAACTTTCCCCAAAAATAAACATTTTATCGCGAGAAATTTGGCAACTCTCGAATGTTCATACTGCGTTTTTCCTTAGCACGGCAGAACTGCGCATCGGCAAACTAGTCTACAGGGTGACCTAAAAGTCCAGCACCACCCGTATTAAAACTCCGGGATCTTACCCTTTTTCAGAGAGGTCCGCTTAAATTTTTGGGGTACCTCGAAATTCGCTTCTTTTGATCTAGAGGCACTCACAAAATTTCAAGTCACTGTACCAATTTGTTCAAAAGTTACACGGGTGATGCCTGATCTTGGTATGGAACTTTTGAATCACCCTGTATACATACCCACCCGAATAAAGATGACATTTTTAAACGTCGTTTTTTTTTAGCCCGTGGGTGAAACACCCGTGTGCCGTGCTCCCGATGCTAGACCGAGTGATCAAAATGTTCCCTACTTTTCCGCACAACTTTTTATTTTACTTTAGTCACTACTTTAAAAATTTTGTATTCATTTTGCGATGACAATGAGTAAAAAAGTTAGCACGCGAAAAGAAAGCTGTACAAAATTTGTACGAGACGACACACCGTAGTTTTTTTCCTACTTTTTTCCCTTTTTTTCATAATTTACTATCGCAGGTCAACTTTTCATCCGGAATGATGACAAAAAAAGGGAAATATTTTGAGTCGGCTAGGAAAAGGTTTCATGAAAATGGGGGTCATTTTGTTTCAAAAGTCACTATTGAGCTTTTCAATACGGCCCGAAAGAATAATTCTACGAAGATACTTGGTAAAAAAAACCTCCCAGAAACGTGTATTCGATTCATCATTTTGAATGTTTATGTGTAGAATAAAAACCCATGGTTTTGCATAATATTCTCTCACAAAACTTCAAGTCGACCCAGTTCAGTCTGTGAGGCTAACAGATCAAAAACCACCTAAACATTTTCCGAAGCTAAAGAGAGAATGATCTTCCTGTTAATTTTTTACTACAGGATAGTAGTTCCTTATCATGAACTTTGATATCAAAAAGCCAACCCAATTGAAAAAACCACTCTTTTAAAAAGTCTCACAAGGAAATGAAAACATTTTTTTCGAAAAGACTCCACGAAATATTTTCGGATTTTTAAAATTTCATCCTCGAAGAAATGAGGACACAATAATTCTAGGGATACCCTAGCAAAATCGCTAAAAAGTTAACTGAAACGAAAAGCGCTTGAAAAGATAGCCATTTGATGAACATATTCATTTATGGATGAAAATAATTTCGCGTGTTAAATTTACATTTGCTCATTGATGAAATTATTGTTTTAATTTGAAAAACTTCGAGTTAAAAGTTTTTCTTTTTATACTCCTTTGTGGACCCTAGAATTTTATTTCATTACTCATTCGACCGGTGAAAACGGAGAAACGTCACATGTTTCGCTTCAATCCAGCGCGTGAAAAAATACCGTTATCATGCGAAACTTACCTAGTTTTTATAATCACTTCCCAGTTGAAAACACTGTGTAAACTTTTATTTAAAAAAACCAACAATGCTCTCTTTTTGACGATTCCCGGAATGAAAGAGCCTTGAAAACCGAACCGAATTCAGAAAAACTTAAAAAAGAAAACAGGGGGGTCGCGAGAGAAGAACGGAAATAGCGGCGGTCGTTCGGAACTATGATCGCGATAAGACGTTGACCGGAGACTGGCTGCTTCCTTCTTTCTTAGTCCCGCGTTAGAGTCTCCTCTTCCTCGACAGTTACTCGGGTGACGTCACAGCGAGCCAGCCAGCGCATCGCATTCCTTCAAAAATACCCGTGTCTCTCCGTTTATTTACACACAAGTGGAGGACCTGTTTCCCTGGGCCCGTTTCGTAATGCTCTCTAATCTTGTATAACGTTACATCTCTTTCCTACAGCCCTCTCCCCGAATTCCATCGACGAATTTTTCGCGCTCATTGCACCAAGGCCAAAATGATGTGCTTTGTTCATTGAAAAAAGTCGCCTGTATCTGGAATTCAGACTCTTAAAAACATTGACGAGAAAAAATACTCTGGATTCAATCGGATTTTTGCTTGAATCAACACGAAATCCGCTTAAATTAAGAGGCTTGGTTCTTGGTTTAAGCTAGATTCTGGTTGAATCAAGAGTACTTTTTCTTGTCGATGTTTTTAAGAGTCTGGACTCTAGATCCAATGTGTTTTTTTTTTCTAGTGTTGTTCATTAAAAAAAAGTCGCTTGGATCTAGAATACAGACTCTGAAAAACATTGACAAGAAAAAATACTCTTGATTCAATCGGACTTTTCGCTTGAACCGAAAGGAAATCCGCTTTAGTCAGGAGACTCGGCTCTTCGATTCATAAAAAAATCAGATTAAATGAAGAGTATTTTTTCTTGTCAATGTTTTTAAGAGTCTGGGCTCTAGATCCAAGCGGCTTTTTTTCCAGTGTATAGGATTGATTAATTTTGTGACGTTTCATTTTTGTCTTCTCGTGGTGCATCCTTTTTTCAAATGACCCGTTTTTTCAGGTGTTTGCCAAATTTACGCACTTTTTCCTTAGCACAAAAAGTCTCAGAAAATGAAGTCATTAATTTGATATGTTAAGGCAGGCTCTTTTTTCAACAGCCTCAAGATCGGCAAAAAGTACTGATTTACTGCCACTTATTTTCAGCTGTGCCTACCGTACCTGCCTTAAAATTTGTTGGGATCAGAATTTTTTCCTCTGAACTTTCTAATTTCTGTCGGGGCAAATCTTCATAATGCATCCTAAGGGTCTGTTCCCGAAGTTATAATAATGTTGAACTTCACTCGAAATTTGATGGTCTTTTTTTCAGTGTGGTATTTCAAGGATCTCTTTAAACCTATTTTACTCGAACTCCTAAATATTTGCAATGTTCGCAGCTTTTAATACATTGTCCATCTTTTAGCTCTATGTCTTGCAGATCCCCTCCAATCGTCAACTTTTCGGTTTTCTTGATACTGACCTCTAGGCCCCACCTTCGATATTCTAGCACTAATTTCCGAGTCATATATTCAGCGTCATCCGCATCCATAGCTTTCCCCGTCAGTGCCCTACCTAACTTTACCCTTACCTACTTAATCTAACCGTACATGTCCTGACCTGAACTAACCTAATCATAACCATGCGTGACCCAAACCTGCGTCCTGTACACTTAATTTTTTAATTTTACTCCTGAGGTAGATATTGTTCTGCTTATTGACACCGTGATCGTTGACGCCATGCTCAGGGCCCAGGTTTTGCGTTTTACCACCTGAGCACAACGTCAATGATAGTTGACTCCATTATAAGATTTTGGGTTTGTTGATGTCGCAGGCATATATTGAAATCAGGCATCTTGTCAATTGCCTCGGCAGATAGCTGAATTTTGATTGCCTACAAAATTTTGTGAATTTATGATGGAGAGCTCTCGAGTTTTCAATATTTGTGGAAAAATATCTCATCAAACTTACAAACTCTTTTCGTCTCTTCCTCTTCAATTGCTTCTCATATTTTTAAATGTTGAAACTCTAAAAATGCTGTATTCTCTGACATGCTGAAAATCTCAAGATAAGTGTCTACTCAGGAGCTAAAAATCGTTTAAAATACTATTTCGTGACGCAAATTTTTACTAAGAATTTTTTCTTACGGGATCAATTAATTGTTTGGGCGTATTTCTATCAAACGGACCTAAGCGCCATAGGGTGAGGAAGGTAGAGGGGGGATTGGATGGCGGCGGAATCGGGCGTCCGGCTTATTCCGTCCTATACTCCAATGCTTTTCCATGGCGCTTAGGTCCGTTTGACAGAACACGCTATCCGGGATTCTAAATTCCTCAAAAGGAACTCAAATTGGAGCTTAGTTCCGTTTGATAGAAATACGTCCAATTAGGAAAAGATCAGAATTTCAATCTAGCTAGAATATTGACTATTTGCCTAGGTTTACTATTTGCTAGACCCCATTTTTGGTCCTAGCCTCTCCATGGGCCCATGGCCATACTCTCAATATAGGACTCTAATTTGCAAGTCTGATGAACGATGAAAACATCGAAAACAAGCAACGCTTCAGTATTTTATTCTTGGTAATCCGCGCCGCGGCTGGCGGAAATTTGACATGCGTGTTTAGGACGATTTTTGTCATTTTTAGGGACTGACAGAAAATTGGGGATTTTCCGGTAATCGGGATACCCTTTAAAATCGGGACATTGGGACTGGTAGACACCCCGTGAACCGCGTGGAATTGAGCGGGCAGAAAAAATGATAAAAATCGGTTTGCCAGTGGCAAGAGCCGGAGTGGCAAGTGGGAGCCGGGTTCCGGGGACGGGGAGGAAGGTGAATTTTAAACGGCGGACGGCGGATGAGGCATAGCGCATCGGCGTCGGGATCGGCTTCGGCATCGGAGGTCATGCTCCTGCTCGGGGTCTCTCCCGGCGAGCGCCAGCGCGACGAGTCCCGTTACTCCTGCACACATCCGCGCATGCGCACGCTCACCATTTCACTAACCGAGAGACCGGCTTTAACTTTTACACGTCCCCGCCGCCGCAACCCGCTCCCCGCTCCGCGCCGGCTTTTCCGCATCACTGGAAACCCCGCCGGATTCCCCATCTCAATCCGAAATATTCATCAAATATGAAAGAGCTGGCAACACCGAGAAAAAACATTGGTAGAATTAAAGTCCCTTGATACTGAGAGTCAAGACAATGTGGAGCCATTTCTGATTGGTTCCCGTATTTTAGGCCTTCACAGTGTCACAAACGGGAATAAAGATTACATTTTCACCAACTGCAAAGATTATAATCTAAAATGGACCGAGGAATTGCGGGTTCGGCAAGGAACAAACAGAATGAGAGAAGGGACGGAAAAAGGAATTTGAGAATGGGCCGATCAAAGATTACGAAAAACGTTCAATTTCTGTAATCTTTATTCCCGTTTGTGACTCCATGAGGGGGTGTTGTCTTGACTCTCAGTATAAAGGGACTCTAGCTTTTCCGCATCACTGGAAACCCCGCCGGATTCCCCATCTCAATCCGAAATATTCATCAAATATGGAAAGAGCTGGCAACACCGAGAAAAAAGATTGGTAGAATTTACTAAAGTACTTGTAAAGCGACAGTATGGACAGATCGCTTCATGGAGGTCTTAGGGCCCAGAAGTTCAGCATTCCTTCTAACCATCTTCTGACACACAAAATTTCTCTGCTAGTCTGCAGAGTCTGCAAATTCCAATTCTAACCAAGATGGCCAAGAATGAACAGATATGAGCGTTCTTCCGCAAAAATGAGTGAATTTATGTAAAAAATAAGTCAAATTCGTGTTTTATAAACGACGGTTCGTAACAATAGTATTAGTAAATCGTTCTGGATAATTGCAATTCATAGGTTGGCTGCATTTCTGGGCCCTAACTTTATCCGCAGAAGCATCGGTGAAGGCCTGATGGATTTTCGGAGTTTCACATCTGTCCATAATTTCGCTATACAGGTACTCTACTGAAAACTCCGCCGGATTCCCCATCTCAATCTAAAATATTCATCAAATATGAAAAGAGCTGGCAACACCGAGAAAAGAGATTGGTAGAATGGACCACTAGACAAGGTACGAATTTAAACAATCTGATACATGTTTCTTAACAAGAATTTCACGTAGAACATGATTCGCGCAACGAAAAATACTGAAACCAAATCCTAACGGAGATACTTTTCTTTTATTTCTTCCCATTCCTAATCTCTTCATCGTCTCCATAAGTGTATTCAATTATCGTTTTAATTAAGTTACAATACCTCTACTCTTTCTATCCTTGCGTTAAAGTCTCCGAGCTTGACAATGGACCACTAAACAAGGCACGAATTAAAGAATTCTGATACATGTTTCTTAACCAGAATTTCACGTAGAACACGATTCGCGCAAAGAAAATTACTGAAACCAACTCCTAACGAAGATATTAACATTTTTATTTCACATTGGTTACGAGGAATTTGAACTGCCCGCTCACAAGAAACTCAAAGCTCTACGTGAGTCAAATCGCGCGCTACAACGGTTTCAGCAAGCTTCTCAATCGAGCAATGTTCATTTCCCACCATGTGTTTTTCAAACTATAAGTAATTTGCTATAGCTGAGCCAAAGCGTCAAGATTGAGGTTGCCAGATTTTTGTATCGCAGAGACGTTCATGATAACGTTCAGCGCGCGATGTGAATCACGTAGGGCACTGAGTTTTCATTAGCCGATGGTTTGAATTCACGCATCAAGTATCATTAAATATTTTCGTAAGGAGTTAATTTCGGTAATTTTCGTTGTTCGCATCGTGTTTTACGTGAAATTTTGGTGAAGGAACATGTATCAGAATGCTGAAATTCGTACCTTGTCTAGTGGTCCATTTACTATTCCTTCGCGCTGTATTTTACAGAGTGTGAACTCAAAGTCGATTCTGCCAAAGTAATGCTTACCTGCACCAGTGTATAGTAACGTTTACCTTTCTTCTGGCCTGGCAGAATTGACTCTAAATTGACGCTGTGTGAAATACAGCGTGAAGGAATGGTAAAATCTACCAATCAATTTCTCGGTGAACTAGATAGGGTCAAAAATTAAGCACTATTCCACATCAATGGCCAAAGGCCAAAGTGCGAAACTGCGTTTCTATACTAGGCAGTTTCAAATGTCCGCTCCTATGTTATTTTTTCGATAAGAGGCAAACTAAATTTCCTCGTTTCCTAGACGGGGGAACGACGCAAAGTGGATCGAGTCAACTAGGGTGGTCGGTCATGACATTTTTTACTAAAACTGCAAATTTTTACGTTCATTTCGTCACATTTTAAATTTCAAGGGGTAACATTGAAAGTTAATTTTACGAGAAAACCAATGGAACCACTTTTAGAGCCTCAAAATTTTGCATGGTCAGAGTTATAGGCTTTTAAAGTTTCCAAATTTTGTCCGACCTCTCCTATTGGCTCAATCCACTGTAAGGCGTAACTCCATTCCCAGGTTGCAAAATTGACTCCAACAATTCAAGTTTTTACGAGAAAGTGTACTCGTGCAATTTTTTGAAATTGATGCATGAGGTCAGTAGAAAAATCAGTCATATTTTCAGTTAGATATTCCAAGGATTTTCCCGGTAAAAATGCAATTTTTAGGAGAAGTTGGGCAACATTGAAAAGTAGTTACGTCCTTTTATGGGTAGAGCGCCGATTTATAAGGAACATTCTGCTAACAGAGGAAAAAAATCAGCTTATTAAACTAAAACTAAACTAGCAATCCTGTGCTATTACATGGTATTATTCAGCTTGCAGGGCACAAAATTGGTCCATTCGACGAGTTGCGCAATGCACCATTCAATGTTGAAAAATGTCACCAAGTCAGTGTTTTAAAAAGCAAATATTTGACAATGCTGCATAGCCTTAATGAAATACGTACGGGTTTATCAAATCGTTAGGTGGCACTAATTTACAGTCTCCACGAGTAAAACGTAATCCCAGCTGCATGCAAATATCACATCATGCGGGAAACGTCATAGATAATTTAGACTCATGGTAATAGTTTTATGCGCTGCCGGCGAGAGACTTGAACGCACGGGCAGGAAGATCAACAGCAGAGATCTTGAGGGTTCTCTTGTGGCCGAATAATAATATTATTCAACAAAATGTTAGATAATTCAGACTCTCGGCAGTGACTAAGAAGTCTGCTAAACTACCGATAAGCCAAGAGTAGACTGGTGATTTGAAAAATTCTACAGAGAGCACCATTGACAAGAAAATCTCATTATTGCAAATGTCCACCTTTAAAGATAAAATTATATAACTACGTCGCAGAAAAGCTAGAAACTAATACGTCAAATTTTCTATAAATTGCTGAGTTGGGGATGAATGCTACTGTGGTCGAGCAAAGGATTTTTAAGGAACAACATACAACAGTCATCACAGTGTATGAGTTTTTATGCATTTTCTCTATTACTTCGCTCGTAGATCGGTCCGGCATTTAAGCTTCTATGACACCGATGCTGTAAGTATAAGCACATCAGAAAGTTTCCAAGATGAATTGGCACAAGTGTTGTTGTATGTTCCGCCGGCAGAGAAATGACACCCGTAGAAGGTTGTAGCAAAGTGAATGTCAAGGGCGTGGCGTGCTTTGCGATATATCGATTGTTCTGCCATTTAAACCTATGGAAAAGGGTGTTCACGGCGAACACCTTGATAATCGATTATTTACCATAGGTTTAAATGGTAGAACAATCGATACATCGCAATTCACGCCACGCCACTGGTGAATGTATGTCTACCGACTGGCTTAGGGCTTTGCCCCTACTTCACGAATGCAACCGCCAAATGAAGCGATGAATGAACGAAGACCTAGAACCGTAAGAACACCAACGGAGAAGTGATGTCTTCTTCGCTCATTCTTCAATGTCTCCATTCGGCTAGATGAAGCGATCGGCCAATTGAATCGTTTGTTCGTGAATCGACCCAACTCCCTCACATCCCCGCGGCAGTTGAGTCGTTTTCGAGACGAACGATTCAATTGTAAGCGCCGACAGTCGGCCTCACGAGAAGTAATCGCTTCGAGTCGTTGCAGCGGTCAGATATCTGAATCCGTCGAAATGCCGGGCCCCCCGTCGGGATTCGAACTGGAGACCTCTTATCTAAGGGTCAGTAATTGCGCTAATCAAGAAATCAAGGCGGCCTAAATAGCGACCCGCTCGCTGTGAGGCCGCGCCGAGAAATGAAAAGCGAGACGCAGTTCTCTGTCGTGCTAGGGAAGAACGCCGTAAGAACATTCAAGAGTTGCCAAATTTCCCCCGCGATAAAACATGTATTTTTGACGACATTTATGCACATATCTCTTTGAAATATTATGATATTTTAGATTAAATTGCATGCGATATTATCTGAAAATTTTTGGGGAAAATATTTACAATTTTCAAAGTGAATTCGGTTTTTATCAAGGGAAATTTGGCAACGTCTGAAGGCTCGTGCGGCGTTCTTCCTCAGCACGGCAGTTCTGTCCTCCTCGGCTGCCGATTTCACTCACTGCTCGCCGTGCACGTCAATATCGAGCCCCTTCAAAATACTGCACCGCGACAAGCATAGCTCTGTAATGCGGGAAGTTGGTATCTGACGGTCGGGCGTTTTTGGGCTCGTTCATTTCTGCCTGAGCAATCCGTGTCATCGAATCTAGTGAGGCAATCGGGAGCGCCTTTAAAATCGAAGCATGCAATTGCGCTTGCACCGATCTTGCTCCGCACTTCATCAAGGAGTTTCTCAATCTATAACGTATCAAGCTTGTGGATGTGGCCTCTCTGCGAGGTGTTTATCGCAGTTCAAACCTTCATCTCCCATTCAATCCCATTTGTTTTCTCTATAAAGACTTCAAAAAATCTGTGACTTACGTTGTTGTTGGATTTAGTCATTGAAGTTTATCACTGACATGCATTTAATATGTATTTAGTACCTCTTACCTGATTGCTTTTAAAGTTTCTGGGGTCCTCTGCATTGTTCGGTTCTTCTTAGAGAAATGTTGGTGGGAATCTTAGAAATATTCGTGTCGATCTGAAGTACCTTTTTTACGCAGAAGATAGTTTTTGTTACGCGTAAAAATGTTTATTTTGATGATCAAGAGTAGATTTTTAATAAGTAGCGCGTGCAAGTTGGTAATGAGATTAATCGAGAACTCATCTTTTCTCTACCAGAGGAGGCATTTTGAAGGGATACTGTGTCAACTAATGTAATGATACACAGTCGGTACACGGTGGTACTGTATCGTTATACACAGCCTTGTCTCATTCTTAGCATGGAAGTATGCAATTTGTAGAAGTATAGGTATCAAATTTGTACTACGAATATTAACAGAGATCAACCTCTAAAATACATTGTGATTAGGTGAGTATATTCCAGATGCGTGTATCGCGAACAATCATTTTCCAACTTTATTTTAAAAGCAATACGAGGGCTGTCCCAAAAGAAACCGGACTTTTGTCATAGAAGGCGAACCGAGCGTCGTAATGAAGTTTTCTTGGGCTTGTTTGAAAGATGATAAGCTACTGGAGATGCTTGTTTTCACAGAATGCAAAAATTCGTCTTGGTAAGGAAACTACACGCTTTAGAATAAAGGAAAGTCATACTCGAGTTGCGATTTTTGTCTTTATTTCGAAAAAAATTTAGATACGACTTTAAAAAAAACCCAGGTTCTAAGTTAAATACTTCGTTGCTCTCTTATTCAAATGCTTAAAAATAAGAAAATTAACATTTTGAGCAGCTTACCAAGTCATCACCTATCCCCTTCAAAATACTCGCCAGCTTTGTCGATGCATTTTTGCCACCGTTTCTTCAATAGGGAGAAACACTGTTGGAAATCCTCAGGTTTGAATGATCGCAATTCCTTCAAGGTGTTCTCTTGAATTTCCGGAATGGTTTGAAAACGTCGACCTTTCAAGGTAGATTTAAGTCGTGGAAATAAGAAAAAATCACACGGAGCCAGGCCAGGTGAATAAGGGGGATGAGGGAGGACACTCATGGCATTCTTTGCACAAAATTCGCGAATTTGGAGGGATGTATGGGCAGGTGCATTATCGTGATGCAGAAGCCAGGAATACTCTCTCCAAAGCTCGGGCCTTTTTCTGCGGACTTTTCTGCGTAATCGTCTCAGAACACCATTGCAATATTCGCGATTGACGGTTTCACCTTGAAGGAATTGCGATCATTCAAACCTGAGGATTTCCAACAGTGTTTCTCCCTATTGAAGAAACGGTGGCAAAAATGCATCGACAAAGCTGGCGAGTATTTTGAAGGGGATAGGTGATGACTTGGTAAGCTGCTCAAAATGTTAATTTTCTTATTTTTAAGCATTTGAATAAGAGAGCAACGAAGTATTTAACTTAGAACCTGGGTTTTTTTTTAAAGTCGTATCTAAATTTTTTTCGAAATAAAGACAAAAATCGCAACTCGAGTATGACTTTCCTTTATTCTAAAGCGTGTAGTTTCCTTACCAAGACGAATTTTTGCATTCTGTGAAAACAAGCATCTCCAGTAGCTTATCATCTTTCAAACAAGCCCAAGAAAACTTCATTACGACGCTCGGTTCGCCTTCTATGACAAAAGTCCGGTTTCTTTTGGGACAGCCCTCGTATGCATGAAATAACCAATGCAAATGTGCAGATTGTTTTTCATGGACAAAATCTGGATTGATTTTGAGCGCAGTGAATTTACATTTAGATATACAAGATTATCCTCTAATCTTTAGGATCAATCCATTAAAGCAAAATAGGCTTCTGCGGGCCGATTATTGAAAGTTCATAGCAGCCCGATAAGACATTGAATTTCGATACAGTGCATGGTTAAGATAGGGCTATGTCTTGTCGTGCCGGGCTGACATAGTTTCAATGATCGGGTCGCTGGGTGGTGTATAGTGTAAGGATTCATCACAAAATCCATTTCCTCGTTAAAAGTCATACTTGACTCTTGATCAAAGAGAAAATAAGAGTCACATTACGAATTGCGGGCCGAGTAGCACCCCCTTCTTTTACGAGTCGTCTCTGATTGGCCAATCCGCCTTGTGCCCTTCCTGGGACCTTTATGGAAAACTAGTCGTGATTAGCTCGCTTTGCGAGCTGACACGTCTAGCCGGGGAGTGCCCCTGGACCCCAGTTCTACGCTTCGCGACGAACTTGCGACTCGCTCCGCGAGTCGCCACCGCCCCGCACAGTTTTTAACATTAATGAGGAGACAACATCTATGTCTTAATCTTCTTTTTCACCAATTTTTACAGAAATTGATGTTCTAGGAGTCCGGACCGCGTTTTCGTGCAGGGCCGCCATCTTGGATTTGGAAATGTTGAAAATCTGACCAAAAATTCGAGTTTCTCGAATTTCGTCGAAATACACCTCCTAATACCGAATTTCATAAAAATCGATCGATATCAGGAAGCGATATAGCATTTTAGGCCACGGCCGCCATCTTGGATTTTGAAATTTTGAAAATCTAACCAAAAATTCGAGTTTCTCGTCGAAAAATACCCCTGGATACCGAGTTTCACGAAAATCGATATAACAGGAGCCGACTTAGCATTTTAGGCCACGGCCGCCATCTTGGATTTGGAAATTTTGAAAATCTGACCAAAAATTCGAGTTTCTCGTCAAAAATACCCCTGGATACCGAGTTTCACGAAAATCGATATAACAGGAGCCGACTTAGCATTTTAGGCCACGGCCGCCATCTTTTGGATTTGGAAATTTTGAAAATCTGACCAAAAATTCGTGTTTCTCGTCGAAAAATACCCCTGGATACCGAGTTTCACGAAAATCGATATAACAGGAGCCGACTTAGCATTTTAGGCCACGGCCGCCATCTTGGATTTGAATTTTGAAAATCTGACCAAAAATTCGAGTTTCCCGTCGAAAAGTACCCCTGGATACCGAGTTTCACGAAAATCGATGTAACAGGAGCCGACTTAGCATTTTAGGCCACGGCCGCCATCTTGGATTTTGAAATTTTGAAAATCTGACCAAAAATTCGAGTTTCCCGTCGAAAAGTACCCTCGGATTCCAAGTTTTTCGAAAATCCGTTGAAAAATACCTCCTAAAACCTTATACCTATTTCGTCTATAAGGCAGTGACGTCACGCAACAGGATTGAACCTGTTCGGCGCGATGCGCGTAAACAACCGCGTATCTCCAATGTAATACTATATGGAGAAATAACTTTTCGCTCTTGCGGGCATCCGAGGCAGCGGATTTGAATGGGAATAATTTTAATCAACTCCTCATTACAATAGCTAAGCGTGTACCAATTTTAAAGGAAATCGCTTCGGCCAATTTTTATCTAGGGGGGGCAGAGTGAGTGGGAACAGCAGCTTTATATAGAGTAATAACTAGTCGTGATTAGCTCGCTTTGCGAGCTGACACGTCTAGCCGGGGAGTGCCCCTGGACCCCAGTTCTACGCTTCGCGACGAACTTGCGACTCGCTCCGCGAGCCGCCACCGCCCCGCACAGTTTTTAACATTGATGAGGAGACAACATCTATGTCTTAATCTTCTTTTTCACCAACGTTTTACAGAAATTGATGTTCTAGGAGTCCGGACCGCGTTTTCGTGCGGGGCCGCCATCTTGGATTTGGAAATGTTGAAAATCTGACCAAAAATGCGAGTTTTCCGTCAAAATACACCTCCTAATGCCGAATTTCACAAAAATCGATGGATCGGAAGCCAAGATAACAACTTAGACCACGATCGCCATTTTTGATTTTTGAATTTTGAAAATCGGACCTAAAATTCTAATTTCCCGTCGAAATACACCTCCTAATACCGAGTTTCACAAAAATCGATGGATCGGAAGCCATGATAGCAATTTAGACCACGATCGCCATTTTTGATTTTTGAATTTTGAAAATCGGACCTAAAATTCTAATTTCCCGTCGAAATACACCTCCTAATACCGAGTTTCACAAAAATCGATCGATATCAGGAAGCGATGTAGCATTTTAGACCACGGCCGCCATCTTGAATTTTTGAATTTTGAAAATCTGACCAAACATTCTAGTATCCCGTCGAAATATACCCCCGGATACCGAGTTTCACGAAAATCGATCGAACAGGAGCCGACTTAGCATTTTAGGCCACGGCCGCCATCTTGGATTTTGAAATTTTGAAAATCTGACCAAAAATTCGAGTTTCCCGTCGAAAAGTACCCCCGGATACCGAGTTTCACGAAAATCGATCGAACAGGAGCCGACTTAGCATTTTAGGCCACGTCCGCCATCTTGGATTTTGAGATTTTGAAAATCCGACCAAAAATTCGAGATCCCGTCGAAAAGTACCCCCGGATACCGAGTTTCACGAAAATCGATCGAACAGGAGCCGACTCAGCATTTTAGGCCACGGCCGCCATCTTGGATTTTGAAATTTTGAAAATCTAACCAAAAATTCGAGTTTCCCGTCGAAAAGTACCCCCGGATACCGAGTTTCACGAAAATCGATCGAACAGGAGCCGACTTAGCATTTTAGGCCACGGCCGCCATCTTGGATTTTGAAATTTTGAAAATCTGACCAAAAATTCGAGTTTCCCGTCGAAAAGTACCCCGGATACCGAGTTTCACGAAAATCGATCGAACAGGAGCCGACTTAGCATTTTAGGCCACGGCCGCCATCTTGGATTTTGAAATTTTGAAAATCTGACCAAAAATTCGAGTTTCCCGTCGAAAAGTACCCCCGGATACCGAGTTTCACGAAAATCGATCGAACAGGAGCCGACTTAGCATTTTAGGCCACGTCCGCCATCTTGGATTTTGAGATTTTGAAAATCCGACCAAAAATTCGAGATCCCCGTCGAAAAGTACCCCCGGATACCGAGTTTCACGAAATCGATCGAACAGGAGCCGACTCAGCATTTTAGGCCACGGCCGCCATCTTGGATTTTGAAATTTTGAAAATCTAACCAAAAATTCGAGTTTCCCGTCGAAAAGTACCCCCGGATACCGAGTTTCACGAAAATCGATCGAACAGGAGCCGACTTAGCATTTTAGGCCACGGCCGCCATCTTGGATTTTGAAATTTTGAAAATCTGACCAAAAATTCGAGTTTCCCGTCGAAAAGTACCCCCGGATACCGAGTTTCACGAAAATCGATCGAACAGGAGCCGACTTAGCATTTTAGGCCACGGCCGCCATCTTGGATTTTGAAATTTTGAAAATCTGACCAAAAATTCGAGTTTCCCGTCGAAACATACCCCCGGATACCGAATTTCACGAAAATCCGTTGAAAAATACCTCCTAAAACCTTATATTTCGTCTGTAAGGCAGTGACGTCACGCAACAGGATTGAACCTGTTCGGCGCGATGAGCGTAAACAACCGCGTATCTCCAATGTAATACTATATGGAGAAATAACTTTTCGCTCTTGCGGGCATCCGAGGCAGCGGATTTGAATGGGAATAATTTTAATCAACTCCTCATTACAATAGCTAAGCGTGTACCAATTTTAAAGGAAATCGCTTCGGCCAATTTTTATCTAGGGGGGGCAGAGTGAGTGGGAACAGCAGCTTTATATAGAGTAATAATAATAATAATAACACGAGCCTCATTTTTCCTCGAAAACATCTCGAAAACAAGATAAAATGTGTGTGTCGGGGATTTCAGAAATTTACACTCCAGATTTTCCTGCAGAGATTATTGGGCAATACAAGACACTTTTTTCTCAAACACACCGAACAGCTCGACTGGAATACATTTTGGTGTGATATTTCAAGTTGGAAAAAAAATTACAAGTTGAGCAGTTCAGTGTGTTCGAGAAAAAAGTGTCATGCGTTACCCATCAATCTCTTCAGAAATATCCGGAGGATTAATTTTTAAAATTCCGACACATGATTTTTTTCCTTGTTCTCGAAATATTTTCGATGAAATATGAATCCATTGTTATTTTCCATTCGGGCCCTAGCAAGTGGGGACCAGCCGGCCATTTATTGGAATTGATCGACAAAGATATAGACACAGAAGACAAAATGGATATGGTGGGATCCTATTGGTGGAAGCGGGTGGTTGCAATGCACAAAAAAGCTGAGTAATGGACTAACTAACGGCACCCGACAAGAGATCCGATAGTTATATAGTCCATCATTTTCCCTTCAGTCTATTAGAACCACCAGCTGCAACCAATAGGATTGCTCTATACTCCCAATGCCTTCTTTTTCCATAGCTTTGTCTATCATTTTCAATAATCAGTTCGCAGGCGGATTGCCCAATCAGAGACGACTTGTAAAAGTCCCGCAATTTGTATATTGCGGCTCATGCTGTTTCTTTGCTCTTAATACTGTGCTTTTTCCGGTGATCCGCTCTGTGACCTGTTCAACAGATCCATTGCCCTGCACTATATGAGTAATGAGTTGTGACTTACTTTCCCATTTTCAGGGGTGCGTTAAGATCGCAACCCCTCTGGCAGCTTCAACCGACCGCTGTTATCCTCTCCGCAGCGCGCCGCATCTCACCAAGCTGAGGACGCCTCTCCTCAGATCCGTATCACCGTCCGCCTCTCGCTCAACTGAAGATTGAGACTGCTCCTGCTGCTGAAACTCCTCTCACCAGTAGAATCTCCCGAGGCACCCCATCTACGAAGGGAATGATAGTCCGATCCAAGTGCTCGATGATTCTGAAATAAAACAATCGATTTTGAAGGAGTTGATTCTTCGGGTCAAAGAGAGATGTTTTTATAGTATAGCTTTTTTTCGAAAAACGCTTTCCCTTGGGGCCTTGGTCCCCCAAAGTTGGAGAAAAAAAATCGTCTTTTTAACAATGTGACAATGTTTATCAACCAATATTAATGAAAATTGGTTACAGGGGGTAATTTTTAGCGCTCTTTTCATTTTTGAGGGGGGAGGGGGTTGGACCAAAAAGGTGAAACGTCGTGAGATCAGCAAGATCATGAGTCCATACAGGGTGTCCCAGGATTAAGTACGAAATTGAAGGAGTCAATTCTTTAAGTAAAAAAAAAAAGTTTTTGTGGTATAACTTTTTTTTCAAAAACGCTTTCCCGGGGGGCCCCATTATCCCCCTATTATCCCCTATTACCCTCTATTAGTTCCTAATATCTCGAAAACGATGACGCAACTTACTTTTGCTCAATATTTTTCAAAGCTGAATCTAAGGGTGTCGTCAAAAATCAATTTTTGCCGCTAAAAACATTAATGGGCCACTAGACAAGGTACGAATTTAAGCATTCTAATACATGTTCCTTAACCAGAATTTCACGTAGAGCACGATTCGCGCAACGAAAACAATGAAACAAACTCCAAACGAAGATATTAACGTTTTTATTTCACATTGGTTACGAGGAATTTGAACTGCCCGCTGACAGGAAAATCAAAGCTCTACGTGAGTCAAATCGCGCACTACAACGGTTTAAACAAGCTTCTCAATCGAGTAATGTTCATTTCCCACCATGTGTTTTTCAAACTATAAGCAATTTGCTACAGCTGAGCCAAAGCGTCAAAATTGAGGTTGCCAGATTTTTATATCGCAGAAACTTTCATGATAACGTTTAGCGCACGATGTGAATAACGCAGAGCATTGTGTTTTCACGAGCGGATGGTTTTAATTCACGCATCAAGAATCGTTAAACATCTTTGGATGGAATTGATTTCAGTAATTTTCGTTGTGCGCGTCGTATTCTACGTGAAATTTTAATTACGAAACATGTATCAGAATGCTGCGATTCGTACCTTGGCTAATGGTCCATTTTGGCAAATTTTAGGTTTGATATCCCCCAACCCCCCACCCTCAAAATTATTTTTCTCTTTTTTTGAGGTCAAAAATGAAAAGAGCGCTAAAAATTACCCCCACTTACCAACTACTATTAATATTCGTTGATGAACATTGTCACAGTGTTAAAAAGACGATTGTCTTCTCCAACTGTATGGAACCGGGGCCCCCAGGGAAAGCGCTTTTCGAAAAAAAAGCTTTACTACAAAAACGTCTTTCTTTGACCCAAAGAATCAACTCACTTAATGTCCGTGCTTAATCTTGGGACATCCTGTTTAAAGAGGCTAGGGGTACGTTCAATAGCCGCAAACGACTGCACTGCGTTTGGTGCAATGCGAGAAGTATTCAGGCAGTCTTGTAGGCGCTTATACGTGCCTCAGGCCGACCGCACCGTTTGGCGCAATGCGTGAAGTATTCCTGTGGTCTTGCAGGCGTTAATAGACGTTTGACGCCGGCCGCACTGTGTTTGGCCCGATTATTCCAACTCGCGTTAAATGATCGCGGCATCGAATAATTGAGTTTAAAAGGCCCATGTTGTGTTTCGACGCCGTATGAAAATTCCAACGTTGCCTCGTTTCTCCTGAATAGTTTATCCGAGAACAGTAAGGAAAGTTCTGCATACCCATGATCAATTGCAAAATGTAATCTATATGGCATGTGTGACATAATATGTGATACTTTGGCCGGAATGTGACGATTTCGAGCGATTTAATTTTTTTGTCTTGATAATGCAAATATTATCTATTTGCATGAACCAGTTATTACTATAAAAATTCATAAGAATTTCTTCTTTGAGGAGCAACGCACTCTACTTAATATATTTTTGAAACAACCAGAATTCTAAATGAAATAATTCATGGCCCTTTTCTGCCGTGTTAAGGAAGAACGCCGTATGAACATTCGACAGTTGCCCAATTTTCTTCGATGAAATGTTCACTTTTGAGCAATATTGTGGATAATTTTTCCTTAACGTTTTCAGGAACTCTAGCTGAAATTGCGAACAAAATTGACTAAAAAATTGGAAGGAAAATATTCATAAGTTTACTAGCAAATTCGGTTTTTATGGGAAGTAAGTGTGCAACACCTGAAGGCTCATACGGCGTTCCTCCTTAGCACGGCAGTTCTGACGTAAGGGCGTATCTCTATTTTCATGTGAGCCCTGCTCTCCGTGTGATTTCCAGGGCTGAAGTGGGAATTTAGATACACTCTTCCGACAGAGAAGCGGCGAATTGAGGGTTTTCTTGCGGGAGATGATTGAGGAGTGGAAATTTACAACCTCGTAAGTGCCATCATGTGTTTCTAAGATTGTGCGTGGCGTTCCACGCTGTAATGCTCTAAATGCCTTCACATCATGGATTTTTATTAGAAAATTGTCGATAAAGATATCTTACAATGAGAGAATAGATACTCTCAAAACTGCTGCTCCGTTGAATAGAAAAAACAGTTGCACACTTTTAATATCACTCGGATTACATTTTGCAATAAGGAGCCACTATCTCTGGCTCTTCCATAAAAGCACCTTTCTGCATAGGGAAAGCAAAGGCATATATGATGTTTCTAAAATGAGCAAGAAATGGTAGTTCCTCACTGCAAAATGTGGTCCACTTGATGGCGCTTACCAGTTATTTTTTCCGCAATGTTACTCACCTTAGTATCCCACCTTTTTCCCACTCAGAGCTTTGGCTCTTCGATCAGCTCACGATGACGGATAGTTCACATGCATCATTTTCTGTAATCAGTTGAATCAATGATTCAAATTTTATAATCCGGAGAACATCTCTGATATCTAGGTGCAATTTCAAAGAATTTAATTCTCCATGGTGTTTGAACCAAGTTACATCGCTGTGATCAGGCGGGGCTGTATTTCCGGTCCCTGGCAACAGACAAAAACGTCATTATAGCGCAAAATATAAATTACTTTTGAACCAATTTCCAAGTATAGAAAAACTCCTGATTAATACTACTACTAAAAGTTAGGATTTCTAAGAGAATCGTTATTTCTTCCTAGGAGTAAATATGCACTATGCAGGTTAGGTCATAGATGTTAAACATTTAAGAGAAAAAGAAAAGAGTTAAACATATTTGCAGTTCATTATACAAGTATAATACAAAAAACCCCCGCACGTGATTTCCTCTAGATCGTGCTAAAATTGTTATGTTACGATCTAAAGAAATTTTTCTTCAAAGATGAGCTTCAACACTATTGAAAAATTTTCGATGATTTCATTTTTTCTTAAAAAATACGCCTTGTTTTCTGAAATCGATTGCATTTCAGAAAAAGAAACCAAGAGCATTGCAATGTTGCTAAAATTTTGCATCTTTTTTTGTCATGGAAGGGAAATCTGATTATCCATTAACAGTTTCTATTTCACTCGCTGAAAACTGTAAATTTAAGACAAAAATTATCATGTAAATTTCATATTTCTTCATAGTTCCAGTAATTTTATTGCCAAGGATGAAGTTGCAAAATCTTAGCACCATTGCAATGCTTCTGGTTCCTTTTTGCAAAATGCAATCCAAATGAAAGATGATTTCCAGGGGACCGTGGACTATGAAATCAACTTTTTTTTTTTTAAAAAAAATGTAGATGAGTTGAATTAGATGGACTTCCACACACATATATAACTCTTACTTTCTCCTCAAGTGTGAGCATTAGTACCGGGAATGAGCGAGACCCAGCAATAACCAGCGGTAAACATCAATAAGCGTGCATCAAACGGGAATGACACGATGCCCGCGCGGACGAAACAATCGATCCATCTTTTCCAGCGAAAGGGAGTCAATCAGGAAGAAATTCCACGTTCGGTAGCGCCCTGGTGGCGTGCATGGAGGCCACTTCACACCTCGATTTGCTTTCCTCGACGTGCCCGCGACTTTGCGCACACGTCCGGGCCCTCACACAATGTGTCGATAAAACGCGAAAACGTGCCTCCCTCCCCTCCGCCCGCCGATATTCTGCAGTTTTCTGCGATGCTATTAATGAAAGCAAAACTCTTTGCGATTTTCAGCGGAAAAAAACATCTCACGTCAGTTTCGTCTCCGGTCTGTCTGAGTCGGGGCTCCGCGGGGTTTGATGACTTGGACCGCGTTAAGCAGAAAGGAACCAAGCCACATCAGCTATTGCCAATGGGCAATTTAATTTTTTAACTGAAAACGATCCTGCGGATATTTGTGCAAATTTCAGTAAATTTTCTGCATACTAAATAACAGATTATTTAAAATTTCCAAATGAATCCACTCAAACGTTCTCTTGTAAAAAATTAAATTGCCCAATTAAATTTGGCAATTGCTCATTTCACTTGGTTTCTTTCTTTTTAACTCGGTCTTTTTATGGAAATCATCGGAAAATATGTTGTTTGACTTGGACCGCTTTGAGCAGAAAGGAACCAAGCCACATCAGCTATTGCCAATGGGTAGTTTAATTTTTTACCTGAAAACGATCCTATGGATGTGTGTGCAAATGTCAGTAAATTTTCTGCATACTAAAAAACCAGATTACTTAAAATTTCCAAAGGAATCCACACAGACGTTCTCTTGTAAAAAATTAAATTTCCCAATTAAATTTGGCAATTGCTAATTTGGCTTGGTTCCTTTCTTTTTAACTCGGCCTATTTATGGAAATCATCGGATAATATAATGCTTGACTTGGACCGCGTTGAGCAGAAAGGAACCAAGCCACATCAGCTATTGCCAATTTTAATTGGGCAGTCTAATTTTTTACACAAACTGACTGCGGTGGACGCACGGGTCGGAGACGGTCGGTGAGGATTTTAACGCACGGTTAGCTGAAAAACTCTAACATACCGTCTTAATTTTTTACCTGAAAACGGTTGTGCGGATATTTGTGCAAATTTCAGTGAAATTTCTGAATAGTACAAAGCAGATTTCTTAAAATTTCCAAAGAAATTTACACAAACGTTCTCTTGTAAGAAAGTAGATTGCCATTAAATTAGGCAATAGCCGATGTGGCTTGGTTCCTTTCTGCTTAACTCGGTCCGCTTGTCTCTCCGCACACAGCCGTGGCTGTGTGAAAAACCTCGGTTTTTCTAGAGTCCCTTTAAAGGGACAGTTAAGACAACGCGGCTCATGGACGGACCTGAGACCTGATGGAGAGACCGGAACGGACGGTATGTTTGTAGAACCAGTCAATTTTTTTCAGTGTACCCGGATCAGATCGGTCCGTTTGTCCGCACTGATAAAAAGTCACGAGCCACGTAACCATACCGCCTGTTTCGGGCTTAGAGATCGAAAGTTCCGGGTGCTGAAGCCGTAGCTTCATTCAACAATGGCGATGTTGCATGTGTGAGGGAGTTGCGATTTGACTGTTGATTCTCAAGTAAAAGTTCGCGAGAAACACGATGGTGCCACTGGTTTTCTCTGAAATCAATTTTCAAGCTCAAAAAAAGCTCTCGAGTTGAGGCCAAAATTGAGGGGATATCCCACGCTATCCTGAGAGTCCACCTCTACATCAAGACAATTTCTCCATGCAAAGATATGGAGCAAATACATTAGCAGGGTTGTCACTTTATTTGGAGACTCCAAAACTGAAAACACGGCAACCTTGCTATTGTATTTGCTCCCTATCTTTGCATGGAGAGTTTGTTTTGATGTAGAGGTGGACTCTCAGGGTAGGATGGGATATCCCCTCCATTTTGGCCTCACTTTGAGAGCTTTTTTTGAGCTTGGGAAATGATTTCAGAGAAAACCAGTGGCACCATCATGTTTCTCGCGAACTTTTACATAAGAATCAATGGTCAAATCGCAAATCCCTCACACATGCAACATCTCCATTCCGTGTTTAGAAGTCGGAGCAACGGGTGCAACATCTCGAACTTTCGGCCTCTGGACCTGGAACGGACGGTATGTCTTTTTAAAAATTTGCGAGCAACTGCGCGCCATGAAAGACAACAACTCTTCAAAGAGCCTGCATTTCGGGCCAAGAATCTGAAAAAAATAATATTCTAACTAAGCATTTTGGATGTCAAAAGTGTGTTTGATGAGACTTAAATGATGGTTTAGCAAGTCACAATCAAAGAATGTAAAATTAACCGAGAGTGTAGCCAAATCAGCACTGAGTCTCACTAGGCACCAGCGGGCTGATTATTGAAATTGATAGATAAAGCGATAGACAAAGAAGACATGTGGAGTATGAAGCGATCCTGTTGGTTTGTACAAGTGATTCTTACAGACTAAAAGGGAAAATGATAGAACAACTGTAGAGGGTCCCTCGTCGGTTCCCGTTAGTAAATCTATTACTTACATCCTTTGTCTATTGCAACCAATCGCTTCCACCAAAATGATCGCCTCATTTTTCCTCCTATTTTATATGTCCGTCGAAGGCAGTTAGTCACATCAGGCATTTTATCAAATGCTTGGGCCGAAGGTTTAAATTGTATACAACACGCACTACATATAACGAAGAGACTTAAACGCAAGGGTAGGAAAATAATTCGATTAAATTTCGCACCAAGGAGCAAAACGTCGATCTTAAAGTTTTCATATTTTGCACTGATCCCACATCTCGCTCTTAGGAGCTGGCTTACGCAACTCGCACTATATACAACGAGGAGACTTGAACGCAAGGGTAGAAAAGTAATTTGATTGCATTTGGCACCGAAAAGCAACTTATGCATGCATTTTTTGTTGAGCCATGAGAGCAACTATGTGCATCGGGAAACCAATACAATGGTGCAAAATAATGATATTCAAAAATACGCCTGAAACAGTGGTATCATATTGCAAAATGAATTAAATTAGTGTTGATGTCGAAGGCAAGTAGTCATATCAGGCATTTTATCAAATGCCTACGCCGGTAGTCAAATTTTGACAGTTTACGGAACTCTGTACCTAAATTTATGGCGAGGAGTTCACGGTTTTTCAATATTTTGGGAAGAATAACTCTTCAAATCCGCGAACTCTCCTTGTTCCTTCCTTTTTACAAGCCTTTAGCACATTTAAATGTTAAAATTTGAATAGTTCTACTTTTTATGACGTGCCGAGAATTTCTTGATTAATGCGTATTCAGGATCATGAAATCGTTTAAAATACAATTGTATGCTGCATATTTTTACAGAGAATTCTTTCCTACTGGAGTAACGAATTATTTTGTCTAAAAATTAGGGTAAAAAATAAAAATGTCAATCTCAGTGAGAATATTTGACCATTTGCCTCGGCATTTGACGGAATGCCTAATTTGACTACATATTTGCCTTCGACATGTCTACTGCCTTGTCAATCAGTTTCAATAATCAGCCCGCAGGCGCAATTTTGACATCCAAAATATTATGTCAGCATGTATGTTCTCCAGTGTTGCCTCTGCATGTGAACAGTTCTCTTATATAAAGTAAAGGTCGGTTTTGACGGTTTTCACGAAATGGGGGTCGTACCGTCCGTCCAATCTCCCCTAAAATGTGTGTGCAGGTCCTCCCCGGTTCGGTGGGTGACACTGGCTACTTCAATTTTATCCCGGTCGTGATTTCGGGATTTTATCGTCAAAAATGGGAAAATTAGGGAGAGGAACGGGCCTACGGTTGCTAAGCAACCGCAGTATTGCGATTATCGATACATGCGATTATCAGTTTGATGTTCAGCATGTATGTTTTCCAGTGTTGCCTTTGCATGTGAACAGTTATTATTAATATCTCTAAAAATAAAAATATCTTATTGAAACCGAGAAACCAATGGACAGCCTCTCAGGGCAACGGGATGCTGATCACTGTCAAAGCAATACGGGATCACGTGCGACTGAAGTCACGATTCACGAATGTCGCGCGGAATGGCACGCGCTTTCGCGAATCACGTCACATTTGCGAAATGCGCCCTCTCGGAAACTGATTGTGAGTAGGAAACCTGAGAAAAGCTCAAGGATGCCGTGGAATAGGCGAGATCCGCCGCCGCCAATGAGACGAAACACTCGTGTAATGTAAACGCGTGAAATTACACGCCATACACAGAAGTTTCGCCTACAAGCTCCCGACCAATGACGACGAGCTGTCGTGATAGGAGAAGCAGGTGATTGACGGATTTGGACCGAGTTTAGTAAAAAAAACCGTATTCTTTTTTTAAACTCACAACGAAAGGCGACGCATTTTACATAGATTTTTCTATGTAAACATGTGCTTTCATCAAGGTGGTGAAAAGTGCTGGGTTCATACTATTTTGCGAGGAATGCAAGTCCAAAATGTATCTGCCTAAGCTGAACCCCCTCTCTCCTAAGTCCTGAACTGATACTCATTAGTTATTTAATTTTTATGCAAATGGACATTTTTTCAAAAACCAATTATAAATGGACTGAGTTGAGCAGAAAGGAACCAACCCATATTTTGGAAAAAATTGAGTTATGAGTGGTTTTGAACTCAACCACTACTCTAACTGTCGATCGCCAAAAATTCAAAGTGTTTTGTTGGAGCAAATTTTGCAGAAATTGAACTTGAAGTTTATCTTTTACACTGAGTCTTATGCAGGAGCTAAACTTTAAACCTCTTTTTCTCGGTTCGATCCCGATGTGGCTTGGTTCCTTTCTGTTTAACTCCGTCCAAATAATTATAATTATATAAAAATAATATGGATAATTCTGAAATGGGCATCGTGTAAAAAATAAAAGTAAGTCATACATAATCGATTTTTGAAAAACTTTCAATTTGCATCAAAAAAAGTGTTCATAGTGCCGATAAAGTCTTCAATGAAAGAAAATTTGTGAAACATGTAACAACATAGTGATACTCATTAGAGCTCAATTTTTTTCCTTTAATTGAAATCTTTGGCCTTGCTTTCCCCGCAAAATAGTGCGGACCCAGAACTTTTTTACCCCTTTGTTGCATACAGGTTCGGGCCACATTTCAGTGTTGTCTTCTCTAAATTTGCTCATGCACTCGAATTTTCTTCTGCTTTACTCGGATCTCTTATTGTATTTCATAAGAATAACGGACTTCTGACCAAGATGAAAATTGAACGTTACTAAGTAAAATCACTCTTTCTAATTTGATGAGCATTGAAAACATTGTATTTCTAGAATGAGGTATTTCCGTTGTCTTCCACGGGCTGAATGAACAATGTCGCTACGGATAAATTGTTTTTTATTTTTTGTATATTCGAACTCCTGAGCATAATGATGCTTAATGTTTAACAAGATGAAATTTAATTTCATTTTTCGCCCAAAGAGTTGCACGTCAACCACCATTAAGCAGAAAAAAGCGTTGACCTCCGTTTGAACGTTTGCCTTACTCGATTACATTCTTCAGATAGTCAGTGCGGCGTCTCTAAAATATTTTGTCTTTGTGCGAGACCTTGAAAAAAGATTTTAACTAATGAAAAATGAGGAGCAATTTGCATCTGGATGCCAAGTAAAAAAGTATGAGTAATATTCATCTTACTTATAAAAGAAAGGAAAAGTATGAGTATGAGAAAGTGTGGCCAATCGGTTCTCGTGTACCGATGCGCCGTGGAAACTGCCACATTAATCGGAGTTTGAAACGCTATGCGCATAGAAAGTCAATAATCTAATTGATACAGAATCAATTTAAACAAGTCGTTAACTGGATGGTGTCTCAAATATTTGGTTTTTTCGATCTCGGTCGTGACAAGTATTTTGATTTTACGTACGCATCCGAGGCCGATATTGATGAAAAATCATTTTTTCTCACTCATCCCTAAAACGACGTATTTCGACGGTGTAAGTTGGCAATAACATAACTCAGTTTGCGACGTCGCAGACTTCCTGTCATACTTTATTTTTTAAACGGAAAACTACTCAACTGCAATTCTTTAAAACTGCCGTGATTTTTCTTCTCTGTGCGAAGAAAATTCTGCTGCAACTACATGGAATGGTGTCAGTTTGTTCTCCTTTAAAAAAATAACATAGAGGCGGATATTTTCAGACACCGCAAACGAGATATCGACGGTGAAACTACCAAACCACGTATCTCGATTTGCGACGTCGCAGACTTCCTGTCATACTTTATTTTTTAAATGAAAAACTACTTGACATCCAGTCTTGAAAATTTCTGTGATTTTTCCTCTTTGTGCGGAGAAAATCCCGTGAAAATTTCAAGGAATGATATTGATTTGGTCTACTTCAAAAAAATAAAATGTGAGCGTAGATTTTTAAACACCGCAAACGAGATACGTGGTTTGGTAGTTTCACCGTCGATATGTGATTGCGGACTTACGCCGTCGACTTAACTCCGGTATTCTTACACAGAATAGTGATTTTGTAAACTTCTATATGCATGTGCTTGACTCTGGTTCAACCTCGTCAATTAATTTTGTCCTTGTCCCATAATTTGAAAAAAGATAATTTCGAAAAACTCTGAGAGGTAAGTGGTTTATGTGGCAGAGACTCCATACAGTAAGCTCTCAACTACCCAGATTGGCCGGTGCTGGACTGCTTAGCTACTCAGGTCGGTGAGCAAGTCAAATATTAGAATATCCCTAATTTACGTAAATTTTGCACTTTATCTGATCTCTCCTTGTACTGACTAAACAAAGAAGCAGAACTTACAGCTAATTTTTATACGCGGTATTCGAAAATCTCCTTCCACCCATCTAACTTTCTACCCAACTGAGGTTTTGAAACCTCGGAGGACGTATCAATGTCCTATGTAAAGATACACACATACACATCAACGTGAAACTGCAAAAACGCGCAAGTCATTAATTTCAACATTTATGTTTCCATTTGATTCCATCAATCACGCATGAATAAACAATATTGCTAGCAGAATATTCTTCACACAGAGGGATAAAAATGAAGACATTTTTTTCAAGAATTAATATTGAAAATTGTTTCATTGAAGAAATAAATTACAACATGATATCTTCACAGTCACGAACCGAGATACTCTTTTTTTTCAGTTTTCGCGTCGAATGTATAGAATTTGAATGAAGATCTGCTGTAACGCTTAAACACGGAAAAAAACTGATTCCTGAATTAACAATTAAATTGTCAAAAGATATGTCCGACATGCTTCAAATGTACATTTTACATACACGATAGTGGAACGCTAATTTAACCACAGGGGTGGTTACATGAGCATTTTTTTATTGTAAAATCTACATTGAAACATGTCGGGCACTTCTTTTAACTACAAAATTGTTAAATCAGCAATTTCATTTTTTCCGGAAGTGGAAAGTTCAATACCAATGCCCGAAGTGCGGAACCACACATCTCCGTTCCCGACGTTACAGACTTCCTGTCATGCTTTATTTTTACATTGGAAAACTATTTGACGTACATTCTTGAAAATTCCATTGATTTTTTTCTCTATCAGCACATTTGTTTATTTATTTATTTTAGATCATTTAGCTGACTTGTGTCTTATTTTGAATCATCGCAATGGACATCAGTGGTTGCACACTTTGGCCATCTGTATTCCGTCAACTTGCGGCCAAGGCATCACAAGCGCCATGCGACGCTTCAAAGTTTTCGCCCCCATTTTATTCTTTTACCGAGAAATTGTTGGTTGAATCTGTTTAAAAATTTCACCGCATTTTATTAGCAGCACAAAGAAAATTCAGTGACGTTTCCGGACAGCTTCGTTGAACAATTTCTCTGTAAAAAAACTAAACATGGCGGCGGAAATTGTTAAACGTCGCATGGCGCTTGTGATACTTTGGCCGGAAGGTGACAATTTGACGCTCACAACAGTGGCGTGGCGTGCTTTGCGATATATCGAATGATCTGCCATTTAAACTTATTGAAAAGGATCGATGAACAAGGTGTTCGCAGCGAACACCTTAATAATCGATTCTTTACCGTAGGTTTAAATTACATATCAATCGATATATCGCAATTCACGCCACGCCACTGGCTCACAATTCTCATGGCGCTGAGAAAGAATTCCCTGAAAAACACGACCAAAAGCGTAAATAATGGGCGTCTCCGTGTACTGGCTGGTACACTCAAGGTGCAATTGGTGCACCTAAAAGTGACCGAAGTCAACGAACCGAAAAGAGTTGTCCGCTGACCACGTCGCTGCGATCCCGACGGAGATAATGGACGTTTATTTTACCTCTACGCGACACGATGAGACGCGAAACGTGGCCAATAATCTCCACTCATCCGAGTTCTCGATTCTCATCAATCATCAGACGCACCATCTCGATTTTGTTGAATTTATTCAAAGCATTTATGCGAAAAAAACCTATATTTGCCGAGGGTTCTCGCTAGGTTCACCACACTGAGAAAAAGCTATGGCTTAATTGGATTAGATTTTGCAATAAGGAACCACTATCTCTGGCTCTCTCATAAAAGCATCCGTATCTGCATAGGGAAGCCAACGGCATATATGTTGCTTCTAAAATGGGCCAGAAATAGTGGTTCCTTTTTGCAAAATGTAATCCAATTGGCTTATAAACCAATTAGTGGTTCATATGGAACACCTGTAATAGTTGTATATGAACGAATGATTATCGGTCTGTGAACCATACTGTGATAGCTCGTACCATAGTATGGTATATATATAAATATAAGGCCAGTTGCATCAGTCAGAGGTATGATTGATCCAACCACACTGTTGGCAGAATCAACGGTACCTCTGACTGGTGCAACCACTCTAATATCTGGTGGCAAAATCAGCCAGGAATATGGTTCATCACCTTCCGGCCAAAGTATCACAAGCTTCGTGCAACGTTCAAAATTTCCGGCGACACTTTATTTTTTTGCAGAGAAATTGTTCAATGAAGCTATCCGAAAATTTCACTGAATTTTCTTCATGCTGCCGATAAAATTCAGTGAAATTTTCTAACAGAGTGAACCAAAAATTTCTCGGTAAAAAAATAAAATGGCAGCAGAAATTGGGAAACGTCGCATGGCGCTTGTGATACTTTGCCCGGGAGGTGACAAATTGGAGTTACTATATATGGACGTGTTTATGCTAAAAGGAACTATATTACGCGCAAACCCTATGCACATAGTTCCTTTTAGCATAAACACGTCCATAGATAGTAACTCCAATTCGTCACCTTCCGGGCAAAGTGTATATATAATTATTTCTCTTCTCTTACTAATGATTACTGTATAAATAATTCTTTCTCTTCTCTTACTAATGATTACTATACAACTTTATTCTATCTCTTATCCTCTCTTTTTTCTCTGCTTATTTCGGTGATGTTTAAAATTCGAGTGTGAATCATGCAACTGCGACACACAGAGGGCCAAGAGCCGTAAACGAGTGCGTACCTCCTTCTCGTGGACCTGGGGGTCCGGGGGTCCGTGGCTAGGTGTCCGGGGGAGCGCCGATAATTTGCCCCCTCCCCTGGTGCCCCGCCGCGCCCGGCTCCGTTCCGCAGGTGACCTATCAATCCGGTCACGGCCTATCCGCGGATGAGTCGGCTATTTCGGCCATTTCGGCCATTTCACTTGTTTAATTGCATGACTGGCCGCTCCCGCTCCCGCTCCCGCTCCGGCTCCTGTCAGCACTCCGCGCCACCTGCAACAACGAGCGAGCAATACAGTCTCCTGCCCACCACTCCGTCGACACCTTAATCGCCACTTTTTCTTTTGTTTCAAATCATGGGCACGGACAAGACTAGAAAACCTACCTCCCAGTCGTGGCCACAGATTGGGAAATTTCCGATACTTTTCAAACTACATACCGATGGCTAGGCAAACTGACAATGGAGAATTTGCAGGTGTCTAAGATTTGATGAATTTATCGTGTTTAAGTGGAAACCTACCTTCCAGTCGTGGCCACAAATTGAGAAATTTCCGATACTTTTCAAACTACATACCGATGGGTAGGCAAACTGACAATGGAGAATTTGCAGGTGTCTAAGATTTGATGAATTTATCGTGTTTAAGTGGAAACCTACCTTCCAGTCGTGGCCACAGATTGGGAAATTTCCGATACTTTTCAAACTACATACCGATGGCTAGGCAATATTATACTGCCTACCTGCAAACTGACGATGGAAAATTTGCAGGTGTTTGAGATTTGATGAATTTATCGTGTTTAAGTGGAAACCTACCTTTCAGTCGTGGCCACAGATTGGGAAATTTCCGATACTTTTCAAACTACGTACCGACGGCTAGGCAATATTATACTGCCTACCTGCAAACTGACAATGAAGAATTTGCAGGTGTCTGAGATTTGATTAATTTATCGTGTTTAAGTGGAAACCACTGAGTAAACCGTACAAGAGGATACCCTTAGTTCATGAATTGAACAACTATTGGAGAAGATATGACAAAATGATTTAATCTACTAAAATACATGCGTTTAAATGGGGAATGCCGCTAGATGACGTCACTAGGCGGTGCATTTTCTCACTTTTAAATCTATTTATACGACTTCCCATATCAGAAAAGAATTATAAAAAATACCATGGAATCAGCCCTTTAAGCATCTTTCACATGAAGCAATAAAAAATTTGCATCCAAATTCTACATCGAGGGGCTTGGAGGACAAGTCTCATAAGTGCTGTTTTTGAATAAATTGAGAAAGTGATGATTTTAATTAAAATTGACCTTCATGCATTTTCTGTGGAAATTCGCTCCTTTATCCCAATTGTTAAGCATCAAAAAGCCAGTTTAACCTTCTTTATTCCATAAGGATCCATGTAATTTTAAAATTTCAAACATTTATTTCTCGAAATCGCAAGAACTGCACTTATGCCCCATGTCCTCCAAGCCCCTCGATTTTGAAGGACGAAGAGAAAACTTCGCCATTTTTGTCATTTTAAGGGTAGATTTACGATTTGCTCATACATCACAGCGTCGTTCAGCGCTCCACTACAGATTGGGAAGAAACTAAAATCATCAGCAGGCGTATTTTATACTGTAGAATGCGGCAAAGTTGCTAACTTATTTTTTCCAAAATTGTCAGTTATGCGGTATTGCTCCTTAGCCATCAATAATAGAGTTTTATTGTGGTTTCAAATACTTCATATAGCAGTTTGACACCACTCTCATGAAGTAATAATCTCAGTTTCTAAATTTTTGGATGATTTTGACAAAACACATAAAACTTTTCATAACTTTAATTGTGAAAAATATTTAGCATATCCATTATGACTGCACTCTTATGTATTTCGGGAAACATGGAATGCATTAAGTTTTCGGGATTAAAAAAAAAAATCTTAAAATGTTAACATTATCATACAAACCGGAAAGGTGTCGATTCACTTTTAAACGACCATCCAGGCAATCGTCATGCTCAAAGACCCTTCAAGGTCTGATCTCGTTGATTTATACCGTATAGTTTGTCTATCGATCAGTTGAAATAAAGAGATAATTAAAGCTGAGCTTTCATTGATGAACTGTTAAATGAAGAATTTCACCGTAGAATGCAGGGTCCGGACATTTTTTTTAAATTCATGGGCGAAAGCAGAGGGACAGGAGGGACTGCCCCCCCCCCCTCAGAAATCCAGGCCCCTTAGGCTTACATAAGTATCCCGTTTAAAAAAAAAAGAATATTTTCCGAAAAAAAATAATATTTTCAGCAATTTTGTATGTTTTTTGCGTGGAGAAAATAGCAGGGGGGATTTCAAACCGGGCTTAAGTAATTCTATAGGCAGGGGGAGTGAGTGGTTGGCTTACGCGTGACTTTCAAAGGGGGGGAGGAAGGGTCAAAAATTTGGCTAAAATGACTTGTATAATACTTATAAGGTCATTTAGTTTTTTTAATTGTAAAGAGAATCTATAGGACATCAATATTTTCTTACATAGTCAGTTTGAACTTCACCAAAATCTGTGTGTATAGGATTTTGTTCACCATCTGGTAAATGTCAGGTCTTATCCATAAATAGCTTTTTACATTCATTATTTAGTTTGCACTTGGTTAATTTCATCATAGAAAGCGTTACTTTGATATGATAACTCGGAGACTTTAACGCAAGGCTAGAAAAGTAAGCTAAGCTAATGCTGGTATAATTGTGTTGTTTCGAACACTATTTGATGGACTCAGTAAGTTATTTTTGAATATAGCTTTGGAAATTATCTCCTTATTATTCTCCGAAACTGCCGTGCCAAGCAGCAACAGCATATGCTCATTCAAGTGTTGCCAAATTGCTCTAGATCAAATACTTACTCCTAAGAAAAGTTATGAATATTTTTTATTGAAATTTTCAGCAAACGTAGACTGAGTTGGGGGGAATATTTTCTGAGACATTGAAAGTGATCAGCAAGAGAGCATCACACGGAAAAAAAAATTGCTGATTCAACAATTCAATTGCTAAAAACAATGAGTGCAATGTTTCAACGCAGATTTTACAACAAAAAAATGCTACTTTAACCATCCCCCGTGGTTAAATTAGTTTACACTGTGGTTAAAGTAGCAATTTTTTGTTGTAAAATTTGCGTTGAAACATTGCACTCACTGTTTTTAGCAATTGAATTGTTGAATCAGCAATTTTTTTTTCTCCGTGCATTTCAAAAATTGGTAGAGGGCACAGAGTATATATCTTCAAAATTTTTGACAACTTTTAAACTTGTAAAAATTATCTATTTTACATTTTTTTACAAGTCATTCTACAAACTGGTAGCAGAGAGGCACCGCCAAATGCAGCGATAAGACATAATCAAATATTGCGTGACCGAACGAACGCACCCTAAAGCACCTTAGATGTGAGTGCAAGTGGCTCTTTCAAAGTGGGAAGAAGAAAGCTCGGTATAGGTATGTTCAAAGGGTGCGCTGATTCAAGTAGCACGCCTGCAACTTATAACTCTTTCAATAGTATGTATCTTGGTCACCCATTTTATCAGGGACAAAAGCAAAATGCATGGAGCATAATTTTAATATCACGAACGTACTCAAAAATCCTCTCAAACGCGACCAATACTTGTTCCAATAGGGACGCTTTACAAACGATAAACCGAGTGAGGACTATATGAACCCTTGATTCGACAACTTCGTTAAGAAGCTCCCAATTAGTTCACGGGCTAGAAGAAAGTATAATTTTTCGGAAGTGGCACTGAGGCCCGAAATCTTTGAATTACACGCTTGGGAACAATAGCCGACAACTTTTTGACACCTCAATCGGACTGTGTGAACTGGACTTGACACCAATCGTGACTCTTCCTTTCCATTTCAATTGGAGCCACCGCACCGCACCGCGCCACGATTTTCGGGTGCTCCATGCCCCGTTGCCAAGTTGTGCTCGAATACTCGAACATTGTATACTACAGAATTAAAATGTTTTGTTGTGGCTTGAAATATGGCGCCGACCCGCTGTCTCTTTCACGTCAAAGCAAAAGTAAATATTTGCGGAGGAGTAGGAAGATCAGAATGGCTGCCGCTTGCTCATTCATTCAAATTTGAATCTAAAAGGATAGTAAGCGTTGCTGGTTAACCGGCGCAAAAAGAAGTTTCCTCATGAATAATTTTCTTCAAAATTGGGGCATCATCCCGTGTTGCTTTTAAAAAATAAGCATCGATTATGAAAGTCAAAAAATACGCATCTCCTTTACCAAATTCTTAGCTTTTTTTAAAAATAAAATAATCTTTTTTTATTGTTTGACATTTTTAAGAATGTGATTATTTTTTAAAAAATGAAATGTGATTAAGAATCTGCTACGTTGCAAGAATTGACGTAAATTTTTCTCTACTTCCACCATCGATGTATATTTTTTTAAGTCTAGTGCCTTAATCTTAACCTAACCTTTTCCATTAATCGTAACATCATGATGGGTCATAACATTATGAACGCCTTCATTTCTAACTAATAGGCCAAAAACCTACTTCAGAGTTGAAATAATTGCATGCTGCAATTTCATATTTTAGTACATGAAGTATTAAGCTGCCGTTTCAGGTAAAAAACTGGCACAAGCAACGTACAAAAATATCAAAAGTGCTACGTTTATAAAATAAATCCGAGCTCGTAAAATATATAAAAAATAATTAAAAAATTGTTTTAAAAAAATAACAAAAATTAAAAGAATTCAATGGAACAGAAATAGCCGTTGCGGGAATTTCTTTTAGAACAATGTATGTATATTTTAAAATCGTATTTTAGTCTTTCTTATTAAAAAATGTATATCTTGTTCTTGGAAGGATCCAAACTGATTACCTGCGTCCGAATCAGGTACCTAACCTATGTAAAATTTTAAAAGTTATAAAGATTATGAATTTTTCATGAGTAATAATTGAAGTTGAGTCGGGAATTATGCTTTTCAGAATCATGCATCTGCAAATCTCGTAGTGAGTTGCTGTAGTAATACACTTCTGAGTCAAGACGTGATGCCGTCTAGTAGTAACCGCTGAATTTTACGTTTGCCGGGTACGTTTGTTAAACTGCGTTTTGTTCGTCGGTAGCAGTAGGTAGAAAATGGTAGGTAGAGTTCAACTGGTAGCGTTTTCTACGTATATTCCGGCCTCCATATACAGTAATTTTGGAATAACTTATATTATTTCTATATTATATTTTTATAATTTATTGTAAGTCACAGAAGGCAGCTTTGAAATCATCAAGAGGAGATTAACATTATTCATTGCGAGAAAATATTTGCAGACAACATAGGATATAAATTCTCGATTAGAGAGAGATGCGACACGATAAAAACACATTAAAATACAAAAAAACAAATGGGCATACAAGGCTAAGGAGACATAAAACAAACCAGGACGTTTCGGGCCAATTACATGCTCATTCTCAACTGGAACAGAAGCTAAAAAATGTAAAAATTAAAACGAGAAAATGATGCATGCAACTGGACGTTTACATTTGTTTTTTTTTTTTTTTTTTTTTTTGTATTTTGATCGTTCTCGATTACATAAATATTGTTGCAAAAATGATATTTTCCAGCCCACTTAAAAAATTAGAAGCAAAGCAGCAATAAACGGAGAATTCACACCTCCCTCTTGTAAAATCCTCTTTCTTTAACCCTCAGTCATAAACACAACTGATCAGTACCATCTGAAACTACAATCTTCGAAATAAACGCCTATTTATTAGTGCGAGCTCTACAGAGCGTTTTCTTTCCACCCTAAGTTATCCCTTTTTTCGAAAATTTGACAACGACGGTGTTCACCTACATAGGAGTTTGTCTATCGATGGCTTAGAAAACTAGAAACGGTGGTGGAGCGTGTGAAAGGAGAGGGAGGCGTATGCTCGTATGCGCATTTCCTTCCTGTCGAGTTCGGGGGCTCCTGAATTTTCGATTGTTTTTGGTACAGAGGGGGGGGGGGGGGGGGCTTCTGGAGGAGAGGATATTTAAAATGTGGCCAATGAGCGTAACGAAGCGGTGATCGGTGAATACGTGCAAAGTCGCGTTAATTGTACATCCACGACCGAAGCCGCGCCATCGTTGCCAAATAGGACCCCCGAAAATCCCGCGAACATCAAGAGAGCTCCGAACCGAGGGATACGGCGAGATGAACTTGACATCGAGACCAATCAGACAATCGGAGAGAAAATTAAGTTCGTGCTTGAATTTATGACGTTGCGATTCTCGTGAATCGTCACTTTTCGGGATAAGACTCGAAGAAAGTAAAGCTTAGAAATGAAAATGGTACTCGTGTTAATCGTCAAGCAGATACCTCAGAGGAGAAAATTGTGTCATTGAACCAAAGCGAAAAGTTTTGAGCGCTCCTTTATAAACAACATACTCTGCCGTGTTAAGAAAAAACGCAGTATGAACATTCGAGAGTTGCCAAATTTCCCTCGATAAAAAGCGTATTTTTGACAACATTCATGCATATTTTTCCTTGAAATTTTTAGATATTTTAGATTAAATTGGGTGCAAAATAGTCAGAAAATTTTGGGGGAAAATATTCACAATTTTCCCAGTAAGGTCGGTTTTTATCGCAGGAAACTTGGCAACGTCTGAAGGTTCATACGGCTTTCTTCCTTTGCACGGCAGTACTACAGATAAACCGTGCTTGCCAATCGAAAACTGTGAAGGGGAAGGGTGAAAGTTGATATCACAGAAAAACTTTTTTTTGTGGGTTGCTTATTCACCATCAGCGTAGTCTTCGTCTAATAAAGACATCGTGCGTCCTCAATACGAGTTTGTAAAACCAAACTTTATCAAAGCTGATTTTGTTTCAATCTTTTAAGCTTTTTTGAGGCTTCTGTCCGGTTTTATCTCAAAAATCATCGACCTAAAAACCTTCGAATTGCGTAAAGTCTACAGTCACCGATGGACAAGCTTTTAGGCTTACCGCTACATGCGATGAGTCCAAAATATAATCTATCAAGAACACTAAACGATGACATTCTACTCAACGAGGTTTGGGACTCCAATGAAAAGCACAACCAAGAAATTTGGGTGTGGAAACTAGCTCATTTCTTCGTAATAAAATTCGCAATTCATCGAACAGTTTTTGCAACACGCCGCTCATTGGCCGAAAAGCGTTGCTTAACCCTGGAATCAACTTGCACACAGGGCCGGATTTACCAATAGGCTACATAGGCTATAGCCTAGGGCGCAACATTTTAAGGGGCGCAAAATTGTTGAGAATTTACCTATTCAAAAACGTGACTTATTAAAAAGTGTCTACGTTGCGGTTGACAAAGGTGTTTTTTAAAGGTGAATTTGAACATTTTCCGGACACTTAACATCCTCCTTCTAATCTGGAGGGGAGGGGCGTCTGGGAGACCCCCCCCCCCGCCCCCCGCGAGAGCGCCTACTTTTAGGGGCGCCACCCTAAGTTTAGCCTAGGGCGCTAAAAATGTAAATGCGGCCCTGCTTGCACACTGTAAGAAGCTTGTGGTGAGGGATGGTAAGAAATATTTTTTCTTTAGTTGGTTGAAATATCCTAAAATTAAAAAATGACGGGTGTCTCTCAAGTAAGTTTTCTAATTTTCCCTCTCCAAAAAAAAATAGAAAAAAAGGATGACATCAATACACCAAAATGTCATTCCGGATGTTTGATTTTCATCAATTTGCATCAAACCTCATCAAATCGTCTTCAAAATATTAAACTGCGGCAAATTAGATTGTATGTCCTCATCAAGCTTTGCAAACTCTTCACTTGTCAATGAACAGTTCTCAATGTGTTATCAGTGTAAATCAGTGTAAAACTCACGTTTAGATCACTTTCAATTTGTAATCTTCCTCTTTTTCCAACAGATCTCATTCTGCAAAGAATGATTGCTATAAATGAAGAATGATACAAATCAGTATAAGAAACTACTCAAGGTAAGAGATCAAGCCCAACTTTGTATGTGACTTCCTCAAAATTTTACATAATGATACACAAACCTAACAGCGGGCCGATTATTGAAATTTAGTGTTTGTTGGGCGAATATAGGTGACATGGGTTAAATGGCGAGGCGTGATTGGTCGACTATGTCTTATCGCTGCTTTGTCGTGCCTTTGTCAGGTGGAATGAACGACATACTGTCGGAAACTTAAGAGGTACCGATAACTTGTCGTGAGTTCATCCCGACATAGGCACGACGAAGCAGCGATAAGACATAGCCGACCAATCACGCTCCACCTTTTAACCTATGTCATCTATGTCCGCCTGAAAAACACAAAATTTCAATAATCGGCCCGCAGCTCAGTAATTAACTCTTGCAGCAGACGACTAATTACAATTCACATGGTCACATGCCAAAAATACCTACGAATTACGTCATTGGTACAACTCATTTTCCATTTGATCAGTTCGCGCTCAGTCGATTTTCGAGATTTCTATGGCGTGAGTCTCTTTCGATATTAATTGTTGGAAGGAAACATGCCATGCTGCCGAGCTAAGAAAAAACGTCGTATGAACATTCAAGAGTTGCCAAATTTCGTCTGATAAAATGTTTGTTTTTGAGGAGTTTTATGATTATTTTTACTTGAAATTTTCATGTAATTCAGATCTGATTACGAATAAAATCCTCTGGAAAATTATCTGAATTCACAGATTTCCCTTAAAATTTGTATTTTATCGAATGAAATTTGGCAACATTTGTAGGTCCATACGGGGTTCTTCCATAGCACGGTACTATAGTGCTCATATCATACCTTGACTAGAGGCTCATGCTATCACAAAATTTCCCTTTTCAAATTTTTGAAAAACATTAGAACAATGAAGTTTTGCAACTTATTGGAATTTCGGCCTCAAACTTTCATACTAAAAGCATCATTTGCAGTCAATTAACTTTCGATCCAGTTTTCACTTGAAAGTATGGCTAATGCCGCGTCAATGATACCCCAACGCAACGCCTCTAACTAGCTTTGTTACTCATCAGCTGTTGAATACGAGGCTGCTAAATACCTCTCTGCAATTCGTTGCACACCGGGTACAATCGGCATGAAATGGGTTTATGAATCGGCGAAGCGCTCGCAGATGCGCGAGTCTTAAATGATTCTGGAGTCGTAAAACCCTGCAGACAGAGGCTCAAAGCTTTCGATTTCTTTTGTCCATGCCGCTATGGAGTCGCAGCCTCCCTATGCGGTCACATAAGCGGAAGTGCGTTGATGGAACACGGAAAAGATAAAATTGCTGATTTAAAAAGCTTGTCGTTAAAAAAGAGTTTCCGATATGTTTCAATGTATATTTTACAATTAAAAAAATGCTAATTTAACAATCCCCGTGGTTAAATTAGCGATTTACTATTCTGCCGTGGTAAGGAAAAACGCCGTATGAACCGTCAGGCGTTGCCAAATTTTCTTGGATAAAACACGAATTTCCTGGTAAACCCACGAATATTTTACTTCCAATTTTTCAGGAAATTTTGTTCGCCATTCCCATCCAAAGCGCCTGAAAATCTCATGAAAAAATATTCATAACTTTCCTCAAAAATGAACTTTTTGTCGAAGGAAATTTGGCAACTCTCGAATGTTGATACGGCGTTCTTTCTGAACACGGCAGTATTGTAAAATGTACAATTGAAACACGTTTTTTGACCTAAAAATTCAATTCTTAAATCAGCAATCCATTTTATCCGTGTGCACTGATGGAATGCCGCTTTTGTAGGTGCTTTAAAATGAGATGATCGCGTTATGTAGATACCTATTGACGATGAAACTCCCAAATCGCGTTGCTGTGTTTAAAAATCTCCGCTCCCATTTTATCTAATTGCAGGAGAACGAATTAATATCATTCCTTGAAGTTTTCACAATGGAATCTTCGAGCAGGGTATAAAAATCGCGGGAGTTCTCAAGAACTGAAGTTGAATCATGTTGCGTTTATAAAATAATGTATGGCAGGAAGTCAGCAACGTCGCAAACTGTTCCGAAAATGTGCCGTCTGTTACGTGATGAAAATTCAGCGTAACAGACAACACATTTTCGGTCATTTATGTATTAAAATTGAAAAGTAGAGCGATAAATCTTTGAAAAGCGTTCTAACACGTAACCCTGTGTAGATGAAGTAATGCAAAATAATTCGAGTGAATATCATTACTACTAAAAATATGACCGAAAAATGTGTTGTTTGTTACGGCGAAAAAACTATTCTACTTATCGCGAAACCACCCTTAACCTATGTCATCAATGTCCACCCTGGTAAAAATTGGCGATAGGAGCTGCGTTTCAAAATACCATAGGAGTTCTTATAGCCGACTGAAGAGGGCGATAGAAAATCATATAGCTGGCTGTAGAATGTGGAAAAAATCATACGACCGGGCTACACGAAGCGATAAAAAATTATACAGCCGGGCTGTAGTTCCTATCGCCGGGCTTTACACTTCATCGCCTGGCTGTTGCTTTTTCGCCATCGGCTATAAAAGGCTATAAGAAATTGAGTAGAAATTCTTGTGCTTTGTAAATCCTTAAGTTTGTACGGAATCACCTTAATATTTACAAAACGCACATTATATTTTCCTTTACTACATATTTTAAATCAATTAAAATGAGAATAATCCATATACAGTGTGCAAACATTTCAAAGTCATGAGTTGAAAAACGCTGACTCCGCGAGATTAAATATAAGAGCCTAACACAAAGCGGAGCGGCGGCGCACCGGCGCCTACGAACCTAACAGGGATACTTCACGCATTGCGCAACGCGTGAAGTATCCCTGCTAGGTTTGCAGGCGCCAATGCGCGTTCAGCGCTGGCTGCCCGCCCGCCGCGCCGCGCCGCAGCGTACCGCGGCGCTTGAAGCAACTATTTCACACCAGAGGTATTGCACAGTATCATACGAAATTGAAGGCGCTTCAACATATGAAGAATGACAGGCATCCTTCAAAAGAACGGAGCTTTCCTCGCAAATTAAATCAAGATACTGCGGCCCAAAAAGAGAGCGGTAGTCCAAAAACTCACTAAGTCCTAGCATCCGTAATTAGTAACGTTTAGCATACACTTTATTGCCTGGCTGTTGCTTAATCGCCATCGGCTATAAAAGGCTATAAGAAATTGTGTAACCGGCTATAGAAGCTATTGGAAATCTTACAGCCGGCTGTAGGTCTATGGTATTTTGGAACACAGATTCTACTGTCAATTTTTACCAGGGCACCTGACAAACACATAATTTCAACAATGGACCACTAGACAAGGTACGAATTTAAGCATTCTGATACACTTTTTTTAACCAAAATTTCACGTAGAACACGATGCGCACAACAAAAATTACTGAAATCAACTCCTTACGAAGATATTTAATGATTCCTGATGCGTGAATTCAAACCACTCGCTCATGAAAACTCAATGCTCTACTTGATTCACATCGCGCGCTAAACGTTTATCATGACAGTCTCTGCGAACATTGTTCGATAGAGAAGATTGCCGAAACCGTTGTAGTGCGCGATTTGACTCACGCAGAGCTTTGAGTTTCTTGTGAGCGGGCAGTTCAAATTCCTCGTAACCAATGTGAAATAAAAACGTTAATATCTTCGTTAGGAGTTGGTTTTAGTAATTTTCATTGCATGAGTCGTGTTCTAGGTGAAATTCTGGTTAAGAAACATGTATCAGAATGCTTAAATTCGTACCTTGTCTAGTGGTCCATCAGACTGCTGCTAGAGATCATTTAGAAATCCATTCTGGACTATAATCGGATGCAGTCTTAATGGAAGATCGGCATCACCCAGCAATCTCCGATTCGTACGGCGAATCATATTCGATTGGGAAAATTCGCTTAAGATCACCCTGGATGACGTTCCGTGGCTCTGGGTTTGCTTTTTTCCCGACGACATCCAGCCGTCAAGAGTGACGGCAACGTGCCCAGACGTCGCCCTCGCGCCCGTCGAGGTGATTTTCTGATTTAATGATAGAAACTGCAACTCCAGCCGCCAGTATTGCGCTCCGAGTTGGCCCTGTTTTCCGTTTTTTTATGTTTTGTCGTTTTCCCCCCTCGCTCCTCGTCAGGCTGGTAATCACCGACATTTTGTCTGCGGACCAATGCTGTGTCGCGACGCCGCGACGTTGTCGCCAGAGACGAAATGGACTGCATTTTGCAATTTGGAACTATAAATTCTGGCTCTTCTGGAAAAACACTTATGTGCACAGGGAAACTAATGGCACATGCGTTGCTTTTTAACCGGGCTAGAATTTATAGTTCCAAATTGCAAAATGTAGTCCAAATGTTCGAAAGACCCCGCGCTCACGGCTTCCCATAGCGTAAAGCTCGTTTACTTTCGAGGACCCTCATTTATTTTCATCTGACACTGCCTGATGAGTCGCTTGTTGGACAAATCTGTGCATCAAATGAGACAAGATTGGATCAAATCTCTTATAAAAGTGCGCCTTGCGGCATTCCCTGGTCATTATTGGCTAAAGATGAATAAGTGCATCGAAAAAAAGACACAACAACAAACAGATTCGTTCAATCAATCAGTTTCCATTATTTATTACCCCTTATTACCCTTATTTATTTTCATCTGACACTGCCTGATGAGTCGCTTGTTGGACAAATCTGTGCATCAAATGAGACAAGATTGGATCAAATCTCTTATAAAAGTGCGCCTTGCGGCATTCCCTGGTCATTATTGGTTAAAGATGAATAAGTGCATCGAAAAAAAAGACACAACAACAAACAGATTCGTTCAATCAATCAGTTTCCATCATAGAATAATGCATTTCTGCATGAACAAAAACAAGTTAGGCAAAAATTTCATCACTGAAAAAAAAAAGTGAAGTTGATTGAACATTCTGAATGTAAAAAAGTGTGCGAGAACTCATAAAATGCTGAATTTCCCGCCACAGCAGTTTAGTTTTACATCTTGGCATTGCTAAAGTAACTGCTGTAGCGGGTAATTCAGCATTTTATGAGTTCTCGCACAATTTTTTTTACATCCAGAATGTTTAATCAACTTCACTTTTTATTCCGGTGATGAGATTTTTGCCTAACTTGTTTTTATTCATGCAGAGATGTAATTATTCTATGACGGAAACTGATTGATTGAACAATCTGAACAAGGAACGAATCTATCTAACCAACCCTACTTCATTAATTGTGTAATTGATTACTTGTGGTGGTAATCAAAAAATTGGTTACTGTACCATTGACGACCATGCAAAGATAGGGAGCAAATACATTGACAGGACTGCCACTTTGGGTGTTTCTCGCGAACTTTTACACGAAAATCAACAGTCAAATCGCAAATTTCTCACACACGCAACATCTCCATCGGTCCTGTCCACAACCCACACAGCCTCCAGCACACAGCACAGCTGCACAGCTCTCTCAAAACAGTGGCGTGGCATGCTTTGCGATATATCGATTGTTATGCTATTCAAACCTATAGAAAAGGATCGATAAACAGGGTGTTCGCAGCTAAACACATTTATAATCGATTATTTACCAAAGGTTTAAATGGCATAACAATCGATACATCGCAATTTACGCCGCTGTCTCAATGAGGTCATGGAAAACTCGTCGAGGTGAGCTTTTGCCCTCTGTAATACGGACACTCAGTTTCCATGCTAAGCTAACGGCACGACAGGAAACGTATTATTTATAGTCTGATAGTAACGAGCCTTTTATTTCATAAGAAAATTTACAAAATTAAGCCGTGGTTGAGGCTTTCCTCTGAGGAGGTTGCGATGTAGCTACTATGGAGAATATTCATGCAAATTTTATATTGCTCCATCTGGAAGTGCTTAAAGAGCTGATTTCACGGTATTTTTTATAATATTTTTCTGATGTGGGAAACAGTATAAAAATAAATTTAAAAGTGAGAAAATGCACCGCCTAGTGACGTCATCTGGCGGCATTTCCCATTTAAACACACGTATTCTAGCAAATTAGATCATTTTGTCATATCTTCTCCAATAATTGTTCAATTCATAAACCAAGGGTATCTTCGTGTCTAGTTCACTCAGTGGTTTCCACTTAAACACGAAATTCATCAAATTTCAGACACCTGCAAATTCTCTATTAAATAGACTACATTTTGAAATTTGGAACTAAAATTTCTGGCTCATCCGTGAGAGCACGCATGCGCGTAGGGAAACTAAATGTTCATATACTGTTTTTAAGCTGAGCTAGAAATTGTAGTTCCTAAATTCAAAATGTAATCCAAATTGAGTATAAATTAACATAATGGACCACTAAGCAAAGTGCGAAATTGAGAGGTGGCCACACGAAATATGTTTGAATTAACTACTTAATAGGCTAGAAATCAACGGTCTATGTTATTCCCCTCACACAGACAAACGAGAGTGTGCTTAAGTTAAAGCGAGCACTGAAGTAATTTCGGTGTACTATACGATCTCCGCACGTTAATTTATTTCCTCACTGACTTTATTTTGACAAAATTGAGCATACCTTTCCATCAAAAGAGAAAAGAAATGTGTATGAAATCAAGCCCTAGTTATTTGCCTGGTGGTAAGGTTGATTTCAATGCCTAATTTGGCCCATGCGTTGCTAGGCGTTGCATAGCTTTTGTTGCTAGCGAGAATTTTGAATTTACTGTTTGTAATATGAACTACGAACATTTATTTCTCTTTTATGAGTTCATTTTGAAATTTCCCGATATTTTTTCCATTCTACGTGAAATGTTGATTAAAAAACACAACACACACAAGCTGCTGCGTTTTTAATTTCATACCCATGTCGAACAATATATTCTTCGTCTGACCCGTAAGTATAATCACATAAACATTTACCGAAATTGAAATTCTTTATTCAAATGATAAAAAATTATTATCAGAAAGAAATTCTCACCTGTTAAATCCAAGCTAGACCACCGGTGAAAATATTCAAATGCTTGCTCAGTTCAAAAGTCCTTTTAATGAAACACTTTGTCAAGATATTCAGTGTGGATATCAAAGAAAGTTCTTCCACAAGTTCCACCACGTAACACTGACTGTTCACTTAATAACTTAAATACAGGGAATCCACGAATTATCCACACCCTGATAAAAACTGTTCACTGAATTAAGAGTTCTGAACGAAAAACGCAGTTACATGTGCTAAATACATGATTCTATTCCTGTGATAAAATTACCTGGAAAAAAAAGGAAGATTTTAAAGACTTGCATTTTTAAGAGGAAGGGATTTTTACGGTGGAGGGAAGTCATTAAGGAACCGCATATTTCTAGATGTACTCCTAACTTTCATTGAATACAATTTTGAATCCACTCATAACTGAATGGTTGTACAACTACATGTGCACTGAACGTATTTGCATGAAAGGAACGCAATAGGACTCTAACATCGGAAATCTTCCCACAGCTTTCCCCTTAAATTGTGATTCGTTGTTTTTTTACCTCATAAATTTACCTTTAGTGTAAAAATGCGATCTATATCTTTTCACTAAAAATTTATTTTTACACTTCTCTACTTCTTTTTCTGTTTTTTTTTTTTTTTTTCTTGTTTATAACAGTTGAAATCATGGATGTCTGCATTGTCTGCTCCTTTTTTTCATCGAATTAAACCATGTCCAATACAAGACTCAAACTTCAAACCACGTAGGCCCTGAATACTTATGCCACAACTTAACTGCACTTAAACGGTCACCTGTTTCTGTTTCAACATCGCTATCCTTGGTCTGGTGAAACAAGGGTTGAACAATATTTACAGTTTTGAAAGGCAGCCTCGGACTTAAATCAAGGGTCTTGTTCCGATATTACATCGCATGTTTCAGCTGCATAAAAACATGAAAACCATTTTGTTTTCAGACCGAGTTAAAGAAGGTTCCCAAGAAGTGTAGCAGTGTAGCTCACTGCGATAATGACACTTGAAAACACGTAGCAATTTTTTGTTCCGTTTATTTCAATGTTCTTTTCTAACGAGGCAGTTTCTCAAAAATATTGTCTTGCAATACCTGCGACTAGCAATCATTTTTTCAGCAACTGTTAAAGCTGAATATAAATTCAATAGGAAACTTTGACCCATATTTTCTTTAGCAAATAATTCCGTGAGAATTGATCAGTCTATTATTCGTGGGCTTTAAAAGAATTCAGTTTTGTTCTAGCATTAGAGATGATTCCACCCACTAAAACTCACTAAGCATATTATGGCACTAGAAAAAAACACAATCCTCGAAAAGCTAACAGTATAAAAATGTCTTTCAATAAGAGTTATTGACATTCAATGTCCAATCCACGACCCTAGGAAAAATTGGCCACTTTTTTAAAGGAGACAAGCCTCCTGTGTATATTTTAAAATTGTTTCTTCTCCACGTGTAGACAAAATAAAACTAACGAACAGTACAGCACAACGCACTTTTTTTTCACCAGGAAGGAGCCGTTCTTGTGTTTTTCCTTTTTTCAAGAAAATAAATGAAGAGTGTCTTTTTAAAAAGTCACTTTGAGAGTATGATCACGAAAGATTCACGGGGGCAACACCAAAAGGTTGAACAAACATAGTCTTCGTTGCAAGAACCGAAACTTATGGCGAAGTGCGACACCTCGACGGAAGGTGGTTCGCAGTCGGGCCTCCGCGCGGAGAGTAGAAACGGCGGCAAAATGTTCAAAATTGTAGCGTGATCGAACTGGTTCGTGTCGAGAATGAATTGGCGCTAGACCACCATCCTCATCTCGCACTCCTGAGAAACACCATATCCTGGTCATGTCTTTTCACTCTCGCCTCTTGTCGCTCCCTCTCTTTTCCTCTCCTTCTGTCCCCCTCCCTCCTCTCCTCGTTTAGCCACTTGCATTTTCATCTCCGTCTCAGCAGCTAGGTTTCGGGAAACTTGTGGATTTGTCGCAAACTTTTGCTTAGTCAATAAAAAAGAGTATTTATTATAAAGTTTTAAAGTATACATTTTATTGCCAAATTTGGCTGGCTAATCCGTCTAGAACATATTAAATTGATTAAAAAATCGAGGTACACGCCAAAATAAGCCAAGTAATGTACTGCTGTGCGAAGGAAGAACGCCGTATGAGCCTTCAGACGTTGCCAAATTCCCTTTAATAAAAACCGAGTTTATGAAAAACATTTTTGGATACTTTTCTTCCAATTTCTGAGACAATTTTGTCCTCAATTTGATCTAAAATGTTTGAAAATTTCGAGGAAAATTGTACATAAATTTCCCCAGAGATTCATGTTCTACCAGAGGAAATTTGGCAACTCTCGAATGTTCTTACGGCGTTCTTCCTCAGCAAGTCAGTGAGGGTACAAGTACTCCTTGTAAGTTTTATATTATTTCTCATCCACATGTAGTTTAAAATATTACTTGTTTATATTGGCTTGAAACTTGATATCTTAATCAATCTACCATTTTTTAAAATAAATTCGGATTTTATCGGAGGAAACTTGGCAACGTCTGAAGGTTCATACGCCGTTCTTCCTTAGCACGGCAGTACTGGAGTCAAATCGAGCACTAAACTGATTCCGGTGCACTCTAGAAAGGGATGATTTTATAATTACAATAGTGGTATTTTGTTTATTCAACTCTCCAGCATTTCGTTACAAAAGTTAGTTCGCTGACGATGACTTCGAATCTTGAGCTGAATGCCGTAGAAAAATAGCTGTGAGCGCCAGGTTGGGCATTAATGCGTAGCCATTCTCACATGTCATTAGTATCTGGGGATAGGTGCCATACCTTTGTGTTCGATCGAAACATCTCGGCTATTACATAGTCTGAATTTCATTTCGCCGAAGAATGAAGCACGTCGATGATTCGTTTAGGCATGGAGTTGAAACAATCGAATCAATACCGTTGCGCTCTGGTTCGGTGCGATGAATCGAGCGCGACTATAAGCGAGAATCATATTATATATCGATCCAATCAAACTCATGCAAAAAGTCGATTCGGAACGGTACTCCCGGAATTCATCGAATGGAGATGTTGCATGTGTGAGGAATTTGCGATTTGATTGTTGATTCTTATATAAAAGTTCGCGAGAAACACGATGGTGCCTCTGGTTTTCTCTGAAATCAACTCTCAAGCTCAGAAAAAGCTCTCAAATTGAGGCCAAATGGAGAAGGTATCCCACGCTATTCTGAGAGTCCACCTCTATACATCAAGACAAACTCTCCATGCAAAAATAGGGAGTAAATACATAGGCAGGGTTGCCGTGTTTCCAGTTGTGGTGTCCCCAAACATAAAGTGGCAGCCCTGTCAATGTATTTGCTCCCTATCTTTGTATGGAGAGTTTGTCTTGATGTAGAGGTGGACTCTCAGGATAGCGTGGGATATCCCCTCCATTTTAGCCTCAACTTGAGAGCTTTTTTTGAGCTTTGGAGTTGATTTCAGAGGAAACCAGTGGCACCATCGTGTTTCTCGCGAACTTTTACACAAGAATCAATAGTCAAATCGCAAATTCCTCACACATGCAACATTTCCATTACTAACCGTTGGGAGTGCCACCGACTCGACTGAATACCTGAATTCTTCAGAAGGAAACTCTCAGTTTTCAAGCTCGGAACTTTTTCCTCCTGGCACCGGCACCAATTCTGCCGTGCTAAGGAAAAATGCCGTGTGAACACTCGAGAGTGGCCAAATTTAACTTGATAAAACATACATTTTTGACGACATCCGTGCACATTTTTCTTTGAAATGTCCAGATATTTTAGATTGAATTGCGTACAAAATTGTCTGAAAATTTTGGGAAAAAATATGCACAATTTTTCCTGTAAATTCAACTTTTATCGAAAGAAATTTGGCAACGTCAAAAGGCTCATACGGCATTCTTCCTTAGCACGGCAGAATGACGTGGGTTTCCAGATGGACAACACAAGCACAAGTGATGCGTCCAATATTTTCCTATTGAAAGTAACCGATTTTTGTCTGGCTGCGGTAGGATTCCGCGCATGCCCCCTTTTTCACCTTTTTGGAGATGCATAGGATTGCGCGAATTTTTCTCGTACTGAAATTCAAATGTTCGCGCGAATATTCAATATTCAACGAGGAAGCGTTAATCTGGCAACCTTGGTAGTTTGTGGGAGATAACTATATCATGGAAGACTGTTCATTATCTCCTCACTTACGGGCATGTCTCTCTTCGAGATCTTCTATATACATTTAAGAAGTGTACCAGGGACCTGCGGCCGCCAAACACTGAATAAAACTATAAGTAAAAAATCTTAGAGCAACCATTTTCGAGTTTTTAAGAGATGAATGGATTCAAAACCCGACGGGTGCATGCGAAAGAAAGTGAATCTCTGATTGCAACGTTATGCACCACTTTTATGTTTCATTTTTAATATATGTATGTTTTTAAAAAGCTACACGAAATTTTTCTGAAAAGTTTCCGCAAATTTACTTAAATGATCTCAAAAAAAAGTATCGAAAATTCTGACGCGATGTTTTCGTTCGTTCTATTTTCTTTTAATGTAACCAAAAAACAATTAAATATCATCCGATTTCGTGAATCATTACAATGAGGATAAATATTTCCCCTTTGATTGTGGTAAAAACTCGAGTCGAAAGTCAAGAATGATGACACGCAGTCCTGCAGCACTCATACAGTCTTGTCGGCGCTAATATGTATTCCCGCCAACTGACGCAACTGCACTGCATTTGGCGCAATGCAAGAAGTATTCATGCAGTCATGTAGGCGCTGATATGGGCTTGACGCCGACCGGACTGTTTAGCAAAATGCGTGAAGTATTCCTACAGGCTTGCAGGCGCTAATATACGTTAAGCACCGGCCGCACTGTGTTTAGAGCGATTATTCGAACTCGCGTTAGAATGATCGCGGCATCGAAAAATAGAGCTTTGAAGGCCCGTCGTGTTGTGTTTCGAAGCCGCATGAGCATTGCAACGTTGCTTCGTTTCTCGCGTTTAAATATTTTTTCCGAAAATAGTTAGAAAAGTTCTTTATTACCACAACCATTATTCAATCATTTCACTTCATTCATCATCAGAAGAGAGGACATCGATGACTTGTCAATAAACTAACCTAAACTAGCGTTAACACGTATGAGGTATACCTACACGGTTAGGGCTGGGACCGTCCGCGCAGGTCCCAGCCCTAAAGTCGTTTTTCCGTGTTGCCTTTAAGACCCCAGGCTTGATGATTGACTTCATCCATTTGGATGTATTTATGCTAAAAGGAACTAAGTGCATAGGATTTGCGCGAGACATAGTTCCTTTTAGCGTAAATACGTTCATTTATAGTAAAGATTTCTCCAAAAATCACACCTCTTATGCCGGCACGACTTGATTTTAGGAATTTAGATTGAGTTTTTGTCAGTAGTTATGTTTAAGAAAAAAAAAATTGTATTCTCTATTATTTCTCCCCATTCCTAACCTCTTCATCGTCTCCATAAAAGTATTCAATTATCATTTTAATTAAGTGTAAATACAATGCTTAGAATACCTCTACTCTTTCTATCCTTGCGTTCAAGTCTCCGAGCTTGACAACCGACAGCACTCGGTACAGATTTTCAAAAAAAGCACACCTCTCTCGCCGGCACGTTTGCATTGTGCGGATTCCTCGCATTTTTGCCACTTTTCCTTTTCCATCACGTAGCGCACAGAAAAACAGGATAATCCTCCTCCTCCCCCCCCCCCCCCTCCCCATCCTCGATGTTTACAATCCTGCCTTCCATCGCTCAATCAAGCGCCGAGGAAATGTCCACCCATTTACCGCGCCGAGATTACCTCGTGACAGATCCGCTATACTACGTTTTTTTCGCGCCGCGGCTAAAAAGCCGTAAGTACCCCCCCCCCCCCTTCCCGCCGCGCTGCCTCGGTGTAGAAATTGAAAGGAAGTAAAATGGAGACAAAACAAGTCCAAGCGTTTTTCGGAGCGATTAGCTCGATCCTGAGCTGATCATCTTGAGGAATGGAATCGGCGTTTTAATTGAACCGCGCGGTCCAGGGAATCGATACCCTCCTCCGTCATTGCACTGTTGCCAGATATTGCAGAAAAACCAGCGCCTTTCCCCCATTTAAACTCACGCAAAATATCCACATTCAGCTCCGTAATCTTAGAGTCTCTTTATATTGAGAGTGAAGACGATGCGAATCCATTTCTGATTGGTTCTCGTATTTTAGGCCTTTAGAGAATTTGCAGGTGTCTGAAATTTTTTGTATGTTTCATCTTTAAGATGATACTCCCAGGAAAAGTGAGTACGAGGATATCCTTGGTTTCTAAATGGAACAATTAATGGCGAAAATATGACAAAATAACCTAATCTGCTAAACTACATGTGTTTAAATGGGAAATGCCGCCAGATGACGTCATAAGGAGGCACATTTTCTCACTTTTAAATCAATTTTTCTCCAATTTCCCATGTCAAAAAAAAATTATGAGAAATATTGCGAACTCAGCTCATTAGGCACTCTGAAGCAATACAATTTTTGTGTGCTAATTCTCCAAGGAACAAATGAAATGAGAGAGGGAACGGAGACAGGAGTTCGGGAATGGGTTGATCAAAGATTACAAAAAACCTCCGATTTGTGTAATCTTCACTGAAAAAAAAATTCTCGGCGTTTTTACCAAGGTCCGATGGTACCTTTACCATCTCACTTTTTTTACCAATTATTGGTAATTTCACCAAAACAGACTGGTAAGCTTACCTAAAACCGGTATTTTTACTGTTTCTCTTAGGTAAATCAATTCCCGGTAACTTTGCCATTTTATCTCGGTAATTCTACCACAGACCACAGTCGATAAAAAATATTGGCGTTTTTACCAAGGTCCAGTAAAATTACCGAGAAAGTTCAATAATTTTACCGAGATTTCTCGGCACAATTACCAATTCCATTATTGGTAATTTTACCAAGAAAAAACTGGGATCTAATAGAACCCTGAATTCTTGGTAATTTTACCCTTCTCTTAGTAAATACACCGAGATTTTTTTTTCAGTGTTCATTCCCGTTTGTGACATCCATGAGCCATCGCGTTGTCTCAACTCTCTCTATAAAGGGATTCTACGTAATCTGGCATCCTACTCGAGAGGTGTATCAAAATTCGATCAATCGATATCGAAATTCGATCCATCGATATCGAGATTCGACCATCCTCGGTATCTCACGAGTGCAATGCTACGTGTTTGATGGCTTTTTGCCGCTCCGATCTAGCACAAATATATTTGCCCTATTGTGGTCGAGCCGGGGAGGGGGGGGGGGTTGGAGCGGGGTCGGGGGAGGAGGGAGGGGTAATCTCCCGCTAATATCCTCGGTATTATCGGCAGTGAAAGTGAAATTGCGCGGGAGAGTGGCGGGACGCGAAAATCTTGGACGATCTGGTTTCGGCCGCGGCGTTTACCTTGAAATGCTTTCGGTCATTAGCGCCAATTAGAGGATTGTCAGAAGATCACCTCGACCACGATACGTGTATTAGCTCCTGAAAATCTCATGTGGGCGAGATCCTGCGCGGAAACCCGGTCAGGAAGGCACTGAGAATCCGGTTTCCCTGCTTCTCTTCAATCTGGAATCATCTCCGAAAAACGATAGTTTTCGGTAATTTTTAGGAATTTTTTACCTTAGGATCCCCCCCCCCTTAAGATAGTTTTTGACCGTATCCTTTTCCTCTCCCGGTGTTTAAGTGCATGGATGACTAAGCTAAGAAAACTGAGATAATTAATGGTAAAATGGTCCAAACAGATTTCAAAATTTGGTTATCTAGAACACATCGGTTAGTAAAAGATTCAAATATTACCGAAATAAAATATTGTATAGACAACAAATACCAAAATCAATAAAATAACAAGAAACTGAAAAACATTGAAAAGTGTTATATGTTCTAAAATAACTCTAAAATTGCCTCACAAACTTATTCCTAAAGAAGCCAGGAATAGTAAGCATTTTTTCCCTTACTGTTTGGGCCACCGAGAGGAACATGGTATAAAAAAGAGGTATAGGGGCTGTTGAGTGATATGAGCATTTCCGATTATCTGTTGTGGTACTTCAATAAAGTACGCTACTTGCCCAAATGTTGCGATGCAACCACAATCAATAGGAAATGCCCATATCATCTAACAAATTTGGATTGTACCGCAATTCTATGGGATAACCCCTCAGAACTATCTAAAACTATCCTGATGGGAACGAGGAAAGTGCATACTGGGAGCCCTATATTATGCAAATCTAAAGTGTTCAAATTCGACGTTATCTGAAACCTCTGAAGGTCTGAAGGTGAAGGATCTTAGACAGAGATTTTTTATATCATTCATGTTGTTTTCAGCGGAAAAAAATCCATCTCCTATAGCTTTTTGTCGAGCTATTGTTGGAGAAACAAGATGCGAGGCATGTGAAATTATGGGCTAAGGATTTTCCAGCTCTCCAATTTTTTTAAAAAGTTCAACAGATTTGATTACTGCCAATTGGGATACATTTTGCAATATGGAACACCCATATTTTGCTCATCCATAAAGCACCTATCTATATAGAAAAACTGATGATACATATGTTTTTTTTTTTTTTTTTCTGGAAAAAGCCTAAAATAGAGGGTTCCTTATGGCAAAATTTGATCCAACTGAACTTCAGGTTATTACTTTGGGTATATTATGGGTTTTTTTTTTTTAAGAAATGACCGCAGTAATTATTTCGTCGCAAAATTAATTTTCAAACTAGTGCCACTTTCATCGTTATTAAAACACCATCATCTTTTAAAAATCACCACCATCATTGAAAAAAAGCATCATCAAAATGAAAGCTGGATTGAATTTCAGGCTCGGGCTAATCTCTCAATCAGCGTGGACGTCATTATATCGAGCGGGCAAGGAACGACTCATTCAATGCGTCAAACTTTTACTCTCCTCTCCTCTCACGCGTTGCCGGCCGATAAAAGCACAATGAACTGTGCAGAATAATATGCCATGGATACGACTTTTAAGAGGGCATTCTTTGTGCTGAGTGGGCATTGAATATTGGACGTCATATCAACATACTGCCGGGCTGAGGAAGAACGCCGTATGAACCTTCAGACGTTGCCAAATTTCCTCCAATAAAAATCGCATTTACTGAGAAAATTGTGAATATTTGTTTCCAAAATTTCCACACAAATATTTACGCAATTTAATCGCAAATGTCTGAAAGTTTCAAGGAAAAATATGCATAAATTTCTTCAAAAATACATGTTTTATCGCAGGAAATTTGGCAACTCTCGATTGTTCGTACGGCGTTCTTCCTTAGCACGGCAGCATACGCCTACGAGCCTGCGTGAATGAAGTCGTCATGTATTAGTAAAGGCCAGTGAATTTGCCGGTGGCGCACAGAGGATCGAGTCAATGGGAGAGGTCGTGTTGTTGTTGTTGTTGTTGTTGTTGTTGTTGTTGTTGTTGTTGTTGTTGTTGTTGTTGTTGTTGTTGTTGTTGTTGTTGTTGTTGTTGTTGTTGTTGTTGTTGTTGTTGTTGTTGTTGTTGTTGTTGTTGTTGTTGTTGTTGTTGTTGTTGTTGTTGTTGTTGTTGTTGTTGTTGTTGTAGTTGTTGTAGTTGTTGTTGTCGGTTAAGAAAAAAAGTTGGGCTAGGTGAAAGATGGCTTACAGTAACCCTATCTTTTCTGCAAAAAGAGTCCCCTTTTGACTCGTTTTTTCCTTGGTTCTTTTTCTTATCCATGCGTTAAAGTCTCCTGGCGCACGATGGATTGAGTTAATTGGTGGGGTTGGACAAAATTTGGAAACTTTAAAAGCTCATAACTCCATTTATACAAAACTTAAAGGTTCTTAAAGTGGTTCCGTTGGTTTACTCATGAGATTTCATTCTAGAGGCACCTGTTAAAATTTAAATAGTGGCGGAATAAACATCAATTTGCAGTTTTGGTCAAAAATGTCATGTTCGACTTCTCTGCTTGACTCGATCCACTGTGTGGCGGTTGCCGACAAATGCTCCTCCAAATCCTCTACTCACTATCCAAGCAATACGTAATCTGCAAGTTTGAAGACATTTTCTTACGAGGATACTACTCTCATCATCATTACTACAAGCTCCTAGATTTTCAAAATGTTCATTTCTTTTCCAAATTATTCCTTAAGGTATATCAGGCTGGTTCCCATGATGTTTCGACTTAGCGCGAGTTATAAAATGATTGATCTCTCTTGTAATTCCGCAAATTTGCATTCTTTGTCATAATATGACGGGTTGATTTTCATGATTTTTGCGAATATTTCCAGGAAGTAGCCCTTATAGCTCTCTTTGAAGAATTGAATGCGAGTCTTGACAAAACCAGATAGATTATCAAAAGGGGTTGCAACTTTGTAAAGCAAAATTCACTTATTAGCTTTTATTATTCTCCCTCACAGCTTGTTTTTAACTTTCACGGGTCGAAATTTTCAAAATTTCCAAAGGCACGAAAATATCCAGGAAAAACAAAACTCAACAAGTTGGTTTTTGCAATCGCTAGCGATAGCAATATTCGTCATGGGAACTTTTGCTTCTGGGATATGAAAATTTTAAGGTACAGTTCGTTTGTAGTATCTTCAGAATTGAAGAGGCTATGTAATTTTGTGTCGACATCTCTTTTTTAACATTTTTAATTTTTTTTCTTTGCATACAAGAAAGCTGTTATTTACCAATGATTTATTTTCGTTTGATTATGTATGGTTTTTGGAAGTTAACGCATTTAACTTTCAGTTTCGTTTTTTCGGCGTAAAGTATGATATTTTTACTCTACGCATATGCCCGAATACGCATCATAACGACGGTGAAACTACCAAACCACGTATCTCGTTTGCGGTGTTTAAAAATCTCCGCTCACATTTTATTTTTTTGAAGTAGACCAAATCAATATCATTCCTTGAAATTTTCACAGAATTTTCTCCGCACGAAGAGGAAAAATCACGGAAATTTTCAAGACTGGACGTTAAGTAGCTTTTCATTTAAAAAATAAAGTATGACAGGAAGTCTGCGACGTCGCAAACCGAGATACGTGGTTTGGTAGTTTCACCGTCGATAAGTGACCTATGTGCTTCCTAAGTTGCCATTTTTTTCATTCAAATTGATGTAACCGAAATGTTAGATGTGTACTACCTATACTACTTTCATGTCATTGCTTTATTTATTTATTTACTTTTTGCGTAGGTATAAATTGTTATTTTTTGCTGAATTTTGGAGAAAATATTGCTTTAAGAACGTGGAATGTAAATTAATTTTATTGAAAAAAGAAAATACCATCATTAATTTGGGCGAACAGAGAAAATATACATCAATATTTGGGTCAACATCTCCCTGATTATATAAAGGATGAATATATTAGTATTTCTGTATCAAAAAACTTAGCTTTTGTCTTCAGAGATACGATGATTCTAGTCCCAGTCAATTTGTTTTATTGAAAAAACAAAAAAACAAAAAATAAAAAAAAAAAAAAAAAACAACTGAAATGTTAGACATACTATTTTCATGTCTTTCTATTTGTATCAATAGGTACTTTTTGCTTAACTTACGAACGTTGAATGCAAATTAACTTTATTGAAAAAAGAAAATAACGTCATTAATTTGGGGGAACATGTGGCTGATTATATGAAGGAGGTATATTCCAGTATTTTTGTTTAACATATTAACTCACGAGAAAATGTTCGTACATTTATCATCTACTATTAATTATTTTTTGATGATTAGTCTAAAACATTCAATACAACCATTAAAAAGTAACACCCATCGTCGGGTATCGAACTCCCGATCGCCGATTGCCCGCACCTAATCAAAAGTACGAGGCGGCTTAGTCAACTAGGCTATAACGGATCGACGTGTGAGGGAGTAAAAATAGCATACAAAAGACTCGGGCAATGGGCGGGACTTATCACAAGAGACCTTGGCTGCTTTTGGGATATGAGCGCATTGCTGTAGGAGCCATGGTTCGCACTGTTTTAATGCGTCTCGAGGTTCATCCCAGCATGCATTCCGATCGCGGCAGTTGAGCTAAGGCAATATTTGCGTATCCATGAATTAAATCAATCAATCGAGCTCTGATTTTGACTTCTTTATCCGTAACGAGTCCTCCAGAACAATTTTCCACCTTGTACGATGGTTATTATTTCTTTACTTCTATTTTTCAAATTTGAGGTGGGATAATGGCGGCTTCTCAAGAACACCGAGGTAGGCGATCTTTTGCACCAACGAACAGAAAACTGATGGCGAAAAATAACCAATCAGAACCTCCCAAAAAAAAGAATTTGCCTAAAAACGGAACTTCGTGGTTCTGCGCAGATTTACCAGTCAGACACGACATCTCAAGGTGGAAAAAAACTCGCTGAAAGCGAATTTTAGCAATCAACACAACTTGACGTAGAGACATGATTGGCTAAAAAATACAACGGTTTTTGATACATCGGAAAATCAACCAAAAATCGGAGACTGGGCGAAACGCTCAAGGTCGCAGAGGTATAGGGAATCCCATAGCGATAGCAACGGAACGATTGTAATATCATGGGGAACTCCGTTCCCATGACAAAATTCCGAGCTGTATATTTTCGCCGGGGAAGGTAGCATGGGAACCTAGATTTCCCGTTCTTTTCGCAACCTAGTGACGAAGGCTCTATTATATAGCGAATTTTTTGGATCCTAAGATCTCCATAAAAGGCCTAAAATGTCAGAGCCAATCAAGAGTGGAGCCTCAGTGGCCATGCTCTGCAGTGGCGTGGCGTGAATTGCGATATATCGATTGATATGGAGTTTAAACCTATGGTAAATAATCGATTAATAAGGTGTTCGCTGCGAACACCCTGTTTATCGATCCTTTTCCATAGGTTTAAATGGCAGATCATTCGATAAATCGCACAGCACGCCACGCCACTGATGCTCTGTCCACAAAGGCACTCCACAGGAGCATAGCAGTAGCGTGGCGTGCTATGCGATACATCGATTGATCTGCCATTTAACACTATGGAAAGGATCGATGGATAGGGCGTTCGCAACGCACACCATAATAATCGACTCTTTACCATAGCCTCAAATGGGGAAATATCGATAATCGATCGTTCACGCCTCGCCACTGCAGCATAGTTGACAGTCTTGGTCGTCGGGGCATCGTCGAGAGACTGCTGTTGCCGGTGGCCGGTGGCCGGTGCAATTCGTTATTCGTTCATTCCGATTGGCCTTTCCATCAATTAGGAGCAATTTTTGATAATCGATCTTATCGGTGCCGAAGGAAAGTGTAACAATTCTCCCGCGCTGCCACATAATTCCCTCTTTACGCCTCGTTCCCGATGCAGATGAACCTCGGAGTGAGTCCATTCCACTCGGTCGGACCATCCGAACCGCAACGTGAACCCTGATTCCCACGCGATTCGACGACCCCCGAGGCTCAAGTCGCGATGGGGATGGTCCTCTTTTGCCTAGAGCTGTCTTGGCATTACCATTGGATTCACACCTGATTTAACTCCGTCTCTCGGACACGTCTTGTGCAGCTGTGTGAGAGAATCCAAATGCAGTTTTTGAATTATTAGCCGGAGAAATTAAAATCCATGTAGGGCTCAACTCATGGGAATTTCATAATGACACTGGAATAATATAGAGTCGCCAATTTAGTGCTCAGCTTTTTTTCAATATCCATGGTCAATTTCGTTGGGTAAGAATTATTATCGTTAGAAATGGTTTATATTTGTAATGCTGCATGGATTAATGCTAAAAAATCTGAGAAATCGTTACTACTGAGACTTAAAAACCAAAAAAAAGTCATGAAATCTCCTCCTGACGAGCGGAAAGAGACTATCAACATCGATAGCCGAAGTATGAAACAATGTATCTCCACTGCGATGTTTCAAAATTTCCGCTTCTACTTTATTTTTTCAAGAAAAACAAGCCAATTTTAAAGCGTGAAATTCATACAGGATATTCTGCTAACGAAGAAGAAAAATAAAGGAAGTTTCCAAGATATTAAATTGAATAGTTTTTTTAAAGAAAAAATAATAAACATAAAATTAAAATAATAATTATAACTAAATAAAATTTGTAATCTTTAGTATTAAAAAGTGTCAAAATATAGAAATCAAGTTTAAATTTTTAAAGTCTGCAACGTTGCAAACGGAGGTACGTGGTTTCGCAATTTGGCCAACGAGATGCGCCACAACTAAGTTGCGGTCAGTGGCGTGACGTGAATTGCGATATATCGATTATTAAGTCATTTAAATCTATGGTAAGGAATCGATTATTAAGGTGTTCGCTGCGAACACCCTGTTTATCGATCATTTTCCATAGGTTTAAATGACTTAATAATCGATACATCGCAAAGCACGCCACGCCACTGGTTGCGGTGGCTCCGCCCGTGGGAAATGTCTGATTGCTAGAAGTCACAAGTTGGGATAATAGTTTCCCGGGAAACTCAGGTGCGGGGAACGAGAAAAGGGAAGTTCTCGGGAGCAATCCCGGTGGCACTTCAAAGTGTGAGTCGCATCAATCTGTATATGTGTCTGTGTGTTTTTTTCTATATTAAGTTTCCCGGCAAAGTAGAGGTCAACCGAAAACTTCCCTGAGAAAGATCCCAATTACGTTTCTTGATACAAGCATAACACAAGGTAAACATTGGCACTTCAACAATTACAAGTCGAGGATGAAACTGCAGGCTGCAAGAACGCTATATATCTCGATTTGCGGCGCTGCAGATTTCCTGCCATACTTCACTTTTTAAACGGAAAAATAATCAACGTCATTTCTTGCGAATTCCCTGGTAAAAATTGGCGATAAGAGCTGCGTTTCAAAATACCATAGGAATTCTTATAGCCGGCTAAAGAAGGCTACAGAAAATCATATAGCTGGCTGTAGAATGCGGAGAAAATCGTCCGGCCGGGCTATACGAAGCGATAAAAAATTATGCAGCCGGGCTATAGTTCCTATCGCCGGGCTTTACACTTTATCGCCTGGCTGTTGTTTTTTCGCCGTCGATTATAAAAGGCTATAAGAAATTGAGTAGAAATTCTTGTGCTTTGTAAATCCTTAAGTTTGTACGGAATCACCTTAATATTTACAAAACGCACATTATATTTTCCTTTACTACATATTTTTTTTTCATCAATCAAAATGAGAATAATCCATACAGGATGTGCAAACATTTCAAAATTATGAGTTGAATAACGCTGACTCCGCCAGATTAAATATTAGAGCCTAACACAAAGCGGAGCGGCGACGCACTGGCGCCTACAAACCTAACAGGGATACTTCACGCATTGCGCAACGCGTGAAGTATCCCTGTTAGGTTTGTAGGCGCCAATGCGTGTTTTGCGCTGGCTGCCCGCCTGCCACGGCGCTTGAAGCAACTATTTCACACCAGAGGTATTGCACAGTATCATACGAAACTGAAGGCGCTCTAATTTATTAGTAATGGCAGGCATCCATCAAAAGTACGGAGCTTTGCTCGCAAAATAAATCAAGATACTACGGCCCAGAAAGAGAGCAGTATTCCAAAAACTCACCAAGTCCTAGCATCCGTAATTAGTAATGTTTAGCATACACTTTATTGCCTGGCTGTAGCTTAATCGTCATCGGCTAGAAAAGGCTATAAGAAATTGTGTAGCCGGCTGTAGAAGCTATTGGAAATCTTACAGCTGGCTGTAGATCTAGGATGGTATTTTGGAACACAGATTCTACTGCCAATTTTTACCAGGGTTCTCTCGATTATTCTTCTCTGTGGGAAGAATATTCTGTGAAAATTTCAAGCAGAAGCGTTGGTTTTCTTCTTTGATAAGACAAAGTGAGATACGCGCTTCTGCCGTTTCACCGCCGATGTGTTTCAGAGTACACAATGTTTTCCAAAAGTTTACTATCCTCCCCCTGCCCCACTAGAATTGTTTCTAATGCTCCGTTACAGGTACTCTTATGATTTTATATCATAGAATATGATTGGGATTTTTATTTTTAAGTCAACGATATTAGAGCTTTAATGGAGTTAGGCTTGAGAAGAACTTCACACAGAAGCTTACTCGCGGAACAATACTACCGTGCTGAGAAAGAACGCCGTATGAACATTCGAGTGTTGCCAAATTTCCTAGGATAAAATGTTTATTTTTCAGAAAAATTATGAATATTTTTCCGAGAAATGTTCAGACACTTTAGATCAAATTACAAACAAAATTATGTGAGGAATTGGCGGAAAAATATTCATGAATTTTCTTGAAAATCGGTGATTTACCAGAGGGAATTTGGCAACGCCAAAAGGCTCATATGACGTTTTTCCTTAGCACGGCAGAGTAAGTCGTGAAGCGAGGAGTGAGGGCGAAATCATTTACGTCAAATATTAGAGGCATGGAGTGAGTATTGTGGCGGCCTTATTTTCAATAATTCAATAGCCGAGTGCAGGCCATTGGCGCGCACATAATGTTCTAATGCCACGTAGGCGAGAAAGGTGTACTGCAAGGTTGCCTAATTGAAGGCGCGATTATCTCTTCGATGTAAACAAATTTTTCTTTCATGGCAGGCAAGACAGCACTGCCGTGCTAAGGAAGAACGCCATGGACCTTTAGGCATTGCCGAATCTCCTTCAAGCAATCACGAATTATCGGAAAAATCTGTAAATATTTTTCTCCCGATTTTTTAGAGAATTTTGTCCGTAATTTGCTCGAAAATTTTTATAAATTTCAAGGTAAAATATTAACAAAGTTGTTCGAAAATTGATATTTCCTAAAAAGCAATTTAGCAGCATTCGATTGATCATACGGTGTTTTTCCTTAGCACGGTAGAGCTGTGCGCTATGTTCTGCATGCTTGTGTGATGACGTTTTGAACAATCAACCGACAATTTTAAGCTAAGAATTGGCAGAAGAGAGTAAAATTTTACTCAAGATAAGGGTATAAGCGCAAGCAAGAGTATAAGCACCTCGGAATGTTGACTTTTTGCCGTCCAGTCTGAAATTAAGTCAATTTTGCAAGACCATCTTGAGACGAAGTTGACCAAACATTATATTCAAGTCCATATGAAAAACTGGGATGAAAGAACTGATGGTAGAAATTGAGATCTAGTTTTTGTATGTGATCACTAAATGATTTTTTAAAATTGTCTCATCTCCTAGTCTGAACAGATTTTTTAAAAAATCTTACCTCTTTGCGCCAGCACGATCTGATCGTAGGAATTGAGAAATGGTTTTTGTGAGTGGTTATCTTTTCTCAAATATCTCCTCTTCTATTTCTTCCTCTCTCCTTTATCGCATCTTTAGGTGTATTCAATTAGCGTTTCAATTGAAGATTTACATACGTCTCACTGGATGCTTTTGATGCATCCTATTTCTTTGTTCTTTCTATCCTCCCGTTTAAGTCTCCAAGCTTGAAAATGTACCACTGGACAAGGTACGAACTAAAGCAGTCTTAAACGTATTTTCCACTCAAAATTTCACGGAAACATGATTCGGGCAACGAAAATTGCTAATTTCTGTTGCCTATACAGTGAAATTGAAGACGCGCTTCAGATGAACGATACCTACCTACCAATAAGTTAAAAACATTGTGTATCGGTCCATTCAGACCCTATGGAGCGATTTAATTGTGTGTGTTTTGAATAAATATAACTATTCGCGCTCCTTGGTATATTTATTGCCTATGTAACAAAATTGAAGGGGAACCTCGAGTGAACGATTCCTGTCAATAGGTTTACGCATGGTGTAATGTTTTAGCAAAATTAACTAAGCGAGATTAATGTGTGCTTTTTGAATAAACATTTTTCGTGCTCCGCGCTATATTTGTTACCTTCTTGTTTCGACTTTTGAGAGTGCACTTCTGTTGTCATGAGACTAAATAATTCATGAACCAGACAAAGAAATTGAACAATTGATAAAGAACATCGTCTTGGTGTACTCATGTGGGACCACTGTCCGACTATGGGGAAAGGGAAATTTGTCAATAAAAATTGATACAACACTGAAAAAAAGAGAGAACATTAGCAAACGCTAATTGAACACATATAAGGAAATCGTAAAGAGGAGAGGAATAGGAAGAAATAGAAGAAGAGATAATTTAGAAAAGAAAACCAATCTTGAAAACCAAATCTCAATTCTTACAATCAGATCGTACTGCACTGAGAAAAAGCTATGGCTTATACAAGCTCGTCATTCAAGCTCGCTCATACAATCACCTTAACGTCTCCTTATTTATATTCAATTAGCAATGGACACTAGGCAAGGTACGAATTTAAGCAATCTGATACACGTTTCTTAACCAGAATTTCACGTAGAACACGATTAGCGCAACGAATATTACTGAAACTAACTCCTAACGAAGATTTCAACGTTTTTATTTCACATTGGTTACGAGGGATTTGAACTGCCCGCTCACAAGAAACTCAAAGCTCTACTCGAGTCAAATCGCGCGCTACAACGGTTTCAGCAAGCTTCATCATCGAGCAATGTTCATTTCCCATCATATGTTGTTCAAACCACAAGAAATTTGCTATACCTAGCTGAGCCAAAGCGTCAAGATTGAGGTTTCCAGATTTGTAAATCGCAAAGACTATCATGATAAACGTTTAGCGGGCGATGTGAATCACGTAGAGCATTGAGTTTTCATGAGCGGGTGGTTTGAATTCACGCATCATGAATCATTAAGTATCTTCGTGAGGAGTTGATTTCGGTAACTTTTGCTCTGCGCATCGCATTTTACATGCAATTTTGGTTTAGAAACATGTATCAGAATGCTGAAATTCGCACCTAGTCTAGTGGTCCATTGCTAATGTTCTCTCTTTTTTTCAGTGTTGCATCAATTTTTATCGGTAAATTTCCCTTCCCCGTAGTCGGTCAGTGGTCCCAGACGAGCGGACCAAGACTTCCCTCCACCGACACAGTTAAGTTTTGGCCGGTCGGACTCAAGGTGGGCACGTCGGTCGTTGACGGATGAAAATCGATCACTTTTACTGGCAAAAGTGCGGGAAAGATCCGGGGCCGGGCGCGGATCCGCGTATTGTTCCGTCGGGAGTCTCCCGGGCATTGTTTGCACGGACGTCACTCACGTCACATTAACGCACCCGCAAATGAACGGTTTCCTTGAGAAACGACTCAAGTGCAACGAAAGCCCTATGCCGCTTATGCTCTTCTTGCAAATAAGCCCTTCAAATGGATGTATTTCTGTCAAACGGAACTATGTGCATTATGACATGCGCCCTGGTATGCATATATTCTTATGGGTCTCAGGGCTCATGTCTTAATGCACATAGTTCCGTTTGATAGAAATACGTCCAAATGAGCATCCGCGCCGACATATTTAATAAATTACCCTGTACCATTGTCCGCCCGAGCGATTGGTGCCCGCGCGCTCTTCTGCCTATTTCTCCTGCTCCGCGTCTGAATTTTATCGCTCCCGTGTTGTCGCTTCACTCGCCGCTTCTTCGCACCTTTCACCACCCTCACGGAGAAAAAAACTTCGTGCGTGGGACCCGAAGTTTAGGTCTTATGGACCTCTGAAGTTTTCGGATTGAGCATCTGAACACTTGAGGTCCAGCTGCTGAGGTTTGGATCACACATCTGAAACTTCAGTTCTTACATCAGAAGAACTTCGGTTCTCACATCCGAAAAACTTCGGTTTTCACATCCGAAAAACTTCGGTTCTCACTTCTGAAGTACTTCAAATGGACGTATTTCTACCAAACAGACCTATGTGGCGATGAGAAATGTGGGGTGTGCTCTAGAAATCTGCATAAGAAGCAATGTAAAAGTGGGCGTGGTTCCTTTTGAAGAATTGGCAAAGCGGGATATTGCATTCTATCAAACAGACCTATGTGCAACTGAGTGCGGAACTCATGAGCCGCGGGCCTGGCAAGAGAGCGTTGTGAACAGGGCTCATGAGTTAAAGCGCCCCGACGACCATCTCCCCGTCGCGCCTCCCGTTGATCATTGCCGCTGACGTCACTGGCGCTTTATTATTCTCATTCACTCTTACGGCCAGAGACTAACGAGCACACCCCATATTTCTCACTTCCACATAGGTCTGTTTGGTAGAAATACGTCCATATGGACCTCTGAAGTTTTCGGATTGAGCATCTGAACACTTGAGGTCCAGCTGCTGAGGTTTGGATCACACATCTGAAACTTCAGTTCTTACATCAGAAGAACTTCGGTTTTCACATCCGAAAAACTTCGGTTTTCACATCCGAAAAACTTCGGTTCTCACTTCTGAAGTACTTCAAATATAAGAACCGAAGTTTTAGATAAGTGATCCAAACCTCAGCAGCTGGACCTAAAGTGTTTAGATGCTCAATACGAAAACTACAGAGATCCATATGACCTTAACTTCGGGTCCCACGCACGAGATTTTTTTCTCCGCGCTCCACGTCGTTGTCGGGCTCTGAATTTCTTCCAAACTTTCGGAGGCTCCTTTCATATGGTCGAACAAAAGAGGAAATTTCCCGACTGGATTCTGTTAATTTTTTTAATAGATAACTGTTGTATCGCCGTTGGAATTTGGACTACTCAGAATTGCACCGAAAAAAAGTAAAGTTGATTTAACTTTCTAGGTGTAAAAAAAGTGTGTGAGAACGTATAAAATGCTGAATTACCCGCCACAACAGTTAGTTTTACATCTTGACATCGCTAAAGTAACTGCTGTAGCGGGTAATTCAGCATTTTATAATTTCTCACACACTTTTTTACATCTAGAATTTCAAATCAACTTCCGGTGCGAGTATATAAAGTTCAACCAAATCCTGAAGAAACCGAGCCAAATCACGGATTATGTTCAAAGAAGCGCGCCAATTGGCCGATGCAACACGCCATCCCCAGGGCTTTCCCAAAAAATGTGTTCAACACGAGTAAATGCGTCTTATGCTCCCCTCCCCCGCTGACGCGTTCATTTGGTGGTTTTTATTGATGTTTCAAAACGAATGAGAGGGGGGCGGCAAAATACAGGCGGCCCATGGGCGGCAAGTAGGTGAATCTCGCCATGCACCAATCGAAGCCGCTATCAAAAGACGAATTTCCACGAGTTGATTTTGTCGACTTTTTCAACCAGGTCGGCAGGGTTGCAAATCAAAGGAGAAAAATGTTCTGCTGAAATCAAAAACTTAACTCAGTTGCTTCATGAATTTTGGCCGACGTTTGCATTCAACCACTTTTTGATCCACTGCGGGAGGTGAGTCGAGTTTTAGCGAAAAACGTTGAAATCTTACAATTTTTCCAAAAAAACGAACACCAATAAAAACATTTTTTTTGCTTAGATGGACAGGACTACAGGGAAAATAATCCCAGGAGAAAATGAAAAATGTCTGTACCACCGATCAAATTTATTGAAATAGCCGAGAGGGTTTTTCCGGAAATGCGGCCGCCTATACAAATGAACTTTCGTGCTACATCTGAAACGCTGTAATGGACTCTCGCTTTTTTGCAAAAAATTTCGAATTCCGTAAATTGGCATGAGGGATTTTCTCGGTATTTTATCCGCCGGAAATGAACTTTCCTTATAATTTTGAAACGTTGCAATTTCTTGTGCAATAAATCGATCCTATGATAGTCATCAGAATTATGATGCAACCTCGGGGCCGTTAGTAAAATATGTAACGCTGCTCTAGGGGGGGGGTCCTCAACTTGCGTCACGGGCGCGACTCGAAGGGGAAGAGGGACGTTAGGTAACTCAGAACTTCGTTAAGTAACACTTGAGAGGGCGCATTGCACCGATTTTTTTTTAAAATCTAAGATGAACAATCTACGCACACCGGTCGTTTTTCATCCAAAATTCATCGAGAAACGCTTCCTTGAGGAAGATGAAGATCGAGGAATGCGTAATGTTTACGTAATTTTTATAGGGGATGTAGACCTATACTGCCGTGCTACAGAAGAACGCCGTATGAGCCTTCAGGCGTTGCCAAGTTTCCTTTGATAAAATGAGAATTTATTGGGAAAGTCATGAATATTGTTCTTCCGATTTTTTCAGATAATGTTGTTCGCAGTCTAATGCAAAGTATCTGAAAATTTCAAGGAGAGTATGCATAACTTTCTTCCAAAATAAACATTCTATCGGAGGAAATTTGGTGACTCTTGCATCTTCATGCGGCGTTTTTCCTTAGCATAGCAGTAAGTTGCGGGTATGTTACAAAGAGGAGGGGACTAAAAAATCAGATTTCAACCGTTACGTATGCCTCATGAACGGCCCCACAATGAGTGAGTGTTGAAGCCTTCTTGCAGGACTCTTATTAGTCAAAGCTAAAATTTTCACGCAAAAAAGCGCGTTGCCTTTGGCCAAGCTATTGAATATTTCATCTGCTCCGCAAAACTCCACGTCTAGATTTCCAATGTAAACATCCAAGTGGCTGTGCTACGCGTTGCGTCCACCTACGCGCGTAGCCTAGGTACTTACACGATTGACATTGAGAACAGGGCCGGATTAAGGGGGTGGCGACATGGACCGCGGCCCATGGCGGCAAAATTAGGGAGCGGCAAAGTTTGCAATTTTTTTTAAATGCAGGTACAAAAAAATCAGATTCAGAAAAAAAATACAAACAAGAATGACAAAATCTCTTATTTCATGGCAGCTCATTAATTTCTAATTTTGTCGTATTTCGGTGATACAAAAGACTGCGCACCTTTAATTAGTTGAGTTAAGAGAGAAACCAAACAAGTAATTTGGCCTAGAGCGGCGCGGCGGCGCAAAGAGAAATGATGACGAGGACTTGAGATGAAAAGGAGAAGATACATGCCGACCGCCTCGACGCGGCGGTCGGCATGTAACACATATTAGCGCCTACGAGGCTGCATGAATACTTCACGCATTGCGTCAAACACAGTACGGTCAACAGCGGTCGGCGCGGCGCGGCGTGAAACGCACAGCGCCTACAAGACTGCAAGAATGCTTCACGCATTGCGCCAAACACAGTGTGGTCAGCGGTCAGCGCGGCACGGCGGCGGAAGTTAAAATTATTAGACCACATTTATGTTTGTTCTTTCTTAATTTTTTAGTTCATTCTTACAAATGAAAGGCCTTGTCCCCACAGAGATAGGTTTACTGAACTGAACTTTTGCGCGAAGTGCCGTGAACTTTTGCTAGTAGTGTTGACAGGGCTTACGCAAAAAATGTGTCCAACACGAGTGAACGCGTCTAATGCACCCTTCTCCCTCCGGCACGTTCACTTCATGGTTTTTATTGATGTTTCAAAATGAATGAGAAGAGAGCGGCAAAATACAGGCGGCCCATGGGTGGCAAGTAGGTAAATCCGGCCATGATTGGGAACCTAGACGTATAACTTTCCGCAACCGATTAACTTAATCGCTAGGCGAGAGAAAATTCGCTTTTCTTGCGTAAAAAAACTCTTCATTAAGTTCACGATTTGATCCTGGAACAAGAAACTTATAGCATTTTCTAGGGGCCCTTATAAGCATTACAAAATGCACTTTGGTCGACTTGTTAACCCCTCTCCCCTCCTTTAATGTTCTTTTATACTGAGAGTCAAGACTCAACGAATCTATTTCTGATTGGCTCCTATATTTTGAGCCTCCAGAGTGTCACAAGCGGGGGAAAAGATTACATTTTCACCGATTGCAAAGAACCTAAAACTGGAATGGACCGGGCATTTAGGGGTAGGGGCACGTTAGAAGACGAATGAAATGAAAGAGAGAACGAAAGAAAGGAATTCGGGAAGGAGTTTATCAAAGATTACATTAACGTTAAAACTGAGTAATTTTTTTCCCCCGTTTGTGACATCCATGGGCGGACTTGCCTTAACTCTCTTTATGAAAGGTCTCTAAGAATTAATATTTTTTAGATTGATAATTTTTGGGACCGAGCTCAACCCTCTTCTCCTTAACTTAAGTAACTTACGTAACACATGTATATGTGTCGAAGGCAAATAGTAAAATCAGGCATTTTGTTGAATGCCTAAGCAAATAGTCAAATATTCTTACTTAAATTGAAATTCTGATTCTTTTCCTAATTTTAGACAAAATAACTAGTTGCTCCTGTAAGAAAAAATTCTCAGTAAAAATATGGATCAAATAATAGTATTTAAGACGATTTTTAGCTCCTGAACAGACTTATCTTGAAAGTTTCAACATGTCATAAAATACGGAATTTTTAGAATTTCAACATTTAAATATGAAAAGCAACTGAAGAGGAAGAGACGAAAAGAGTTCGTAGGTTTAATGATTTATTTTCCCAAAAATATTGAAAACTCGTGAGTTCTTCGCCATTAATTCACAACAATTTTTAGACCGTCAAAATTGAACTATCTGCCTAGGCATTTGACACAATGCCTGATTTCACTATTTGCCTGCGACATATGTACGAGGTTGAACTGCTGAACATAGAAGGAGCAAGACGCAGTAATCAATGAAAAAGCTCAGTGATTTTCAGTCGAATCTGGCAACGTCGCGACAAGTTTTGACGGCTGAAGCGCGAGTATTCGATGAAACTCGTATTCTCATATTCCTCCGGTTATTTCAGGAACGCACCTCTCGGTTTTGCGTGAGACGCAAAGTTGATGAAAATATGATTTAATTATTTCCTCGCGATGTGTGTGGCGCTATCTCTCGGCGCGGCCGCAGAAACCGCGCAACTGCATGGGGATATCGAGGATGTTACGAGGTTCTATCATAGCCGGCCGCTATTGGCGACCGAGCTGGTGAATTGGACGTGTTTCTGCAAAACGGAACTATGTGTATTAGGACATGAGCCCTGAGACCCATGAGAATACGCGCACTACAGGGCTCACGTGATAATACACATGGTTCCGTTTGATAGAAATACGTCCAATTGGGAGAAGTGATCTGAGCAGGCGCCACTCGGTGTCTCACTTCTTCGCTCGCTCCACGCCTCAACCTGCGCATCGTGGAAAAGTATATTCTGACACCGAGAAAGAAACCAACGGTAATATTATTAACTCATTGGTGAGCATCGCACCGTAAAATACGCCGTAAAAAACGAGAGCTTTATATTTTTGTCAAAGTAAGTTTTGTTTGAAGAACGTCTCAATCTGGATGGACGTTAAATTTCGGTAGCACGAGTCGAAAAACGAGTAGCCTCGTTTGCAAAATTCCGAGCATTCAATCTTGCCTCATTATTTAAACAAAAGTAATTTCATTGAATCAAGCTCAAGAAATTGCCTACTCGTGAAAATTAAAGGCGTTTGGTTAAGGGCAATTCTACGGAAACCGTCCAATTCCAGTCAAGATCGTTTTATTTGTAAAATGTGTGATAAAAAGTTTCACATTTCACCAAATGTGGTAGAAAATGAGTGTTTTTAACGAATTATAACCATTACAATTGTGTAAATTGATGGATTAAGCTTCATTCTTAGCTATTACTGATTAAAATGTTACGACCGTCACTGTCATGATTGGTAGGTTGCAATGTTCACAACCTCATAACTTTCTTTTGGTCTGATAAATTTTTCTGATTTTTGTACTAATTTCATCAAAAATACTTGCAGTTGAGTAAACAATGCATTTGATTACGAAAAAAATTTTCATCCACTCAAAATATTTCGAAAATATGCTGTCATTAAGTTTCACGTCACGACCGTCCCAGGTGTTGTCAAAACGGTCGCTAGGAGCGCTTAAATCGTTGCGAAAGTGATTTGAAAGTGTACAAGTGAAATGAAGCGAAGTGTTCCTGGGTGCAAGCTTGTGCAGTAATCGCCCAAAGTTATTTTGAAAATTCTACCACGATTTGAAAGGTAAGTATACTTAACTGAACCTTTTTTTGCGTCACGACCGTCACGCCCTTTATTTTATGAAGCGTGTGATATTCTGAAAAATCTTTGTGCCCACTTTATAGTCCTTAATACTAATTGCAAGTTTACGAACTTTCGAAATTGTACTTCATTGCTGTTGAGTGCACCCGCCGTTTTTGTTTAAAATTTGTCACAACTGTCGCACCGCATCGGATGTTTAGTGTGACGATCGTGTCTCCTAGACGTGCTTGAGTCAATCATTGATTTTATTATCCCTACAATCGAGCAAACGGGGATGGGGCGTAGAACTCCTACGCCCCCCCCCCCCCTTGGATCCACCTATGATTGTAAAATAACGCTACACCTGAATATTCCAAGGAAAAATATCCGTAGCTTTCCTAAAGAATAAATTGGTATTTTATAGAGGGATGTTTGGCAACGCTGAACTGTTCATACGGCGTTCTTCTCCCTTAGCACGGGTATATGATGGACCGAAAAAAAAAATACTCGCAGGGCAGTTCCCTTTCATTGTTTTGGACACGTGAGGTGCCGTCGTCTCAATAAAACAAAAGGCCCTTGCGCACTCCTGGCTAATGGTGTTTACAAAGGAATGTCCCTTCCTTCCTTTGTTCCAAAAAGTTCGGATTTCCCGGCAGTGGAAAACAAGGAAATAGTTTCTAAATGACATCCTAATTGCAAGAGTGGTCAGCAGGGGGGGAGGCTGGGGGGTTGCTTGCGGTGGCTACAGACCGAGCATATAAAAGAGCAACCCCACCCCTAAAGTTCAATCAGTGTGGATTTAGTGAGCGAAGTGGCTCAATAGGTAATCAGGTCTGCGGGTTAGTGGGGCAGTGGTTTAGTGGATTTGTGGTACAGTAGTTTGATGGTGCCGTGGTATAGTGGTGCAGTGCAATTAGCAAGCGGAATCGCAATATGAGTTAGGCTCCTAGTATGTGAGTATAGCAGATAATAGCTTTATCATACCTTCTATCTTCATTACCTATATTTAAACTGTATTGTTTCATTTTTGAAACTTTTTATTTTTCAAATTTTAAAATTTATTTTTTCTATTTTCAATTCCCACTTATGAGTCTTAAAATTTTTCATCTTTGAATATTTTATTTTGGAAATTTTAAAATTTTTATTTAGTTTTTGAAATTTTTATTCAGTTTTTGAAATTTTTAGTTTTCAAATTTTAAAATTTAATTTTTCTATTTTCAATCTCTAATTTTAAATCGTAAAGTTATCGTAAATTATCCTTGAACATTTTGCTTTTAAAGTTTAAATTTTATTAGGTTCATCCTATTATTTTCCTTTCCTATTTCACGGTCGTGCCTATTTCATAATATTATGAATCGGTAGAGTACTTTTATTCTTCAAAGAAAGAAATTATCAATGAAATCGACAATGATTCATCTTATTTTTCCAATTTTTCTAAACTGAGAGTAATATTTTTCCCCTCTTCAGATCATTGTTTTGCATTGAGAATGACATCAAATTAAATGGCTGTAGTTAATGAATGCGTAGCACTATTACATCGTTTGAAAATCTCTAAATATTCAATAATGTTTCACTTTTTCCGAGAAAATTAGCCGACAGATCTTCCATTTATTTTCCATGAATATTTTCAAAAAAGAGAGGACAATTCTCAAAAATTTCATGAAAAATTGTTGATTGGTTTTTGCAAAAAAAAAAATAAAAAATTAGACATGAGCATCGATTTGAAACGTCACAATCAGCCATCTGTATAATATTCCTGCTAAATTTTTAACAAATAAAAAAATTGCACATGAGCTGCACTGTTAATGGGACGTGTTTCTGTCAAATGGAGCTATGTGCATTAAGACATGAGCCCAAAGACTCATAAGAGTATATGCATAACAGGGCTCACAATACACATAGCTCCGTTTCGCAGGGACACGTCCAATTTACATCAGATGTACCTTCACTAGCTTTGCTTTCTTGATTTTTCTTTTTTTTCAGATCGGCAAGAAACTAAGTCTGTGAAAGCGCTTCCAGCGCCGTGTGCAAAGATTTCAACTTATTTTCTTGAATTGGATTTTTTCCTCCTCTTCAAACGCTTCATACTAACTTCCTAATTGACAAAAGACAGGGACAGGGACAGGGAGAGACAGGGTCAGAGCGGAAGCTACTTTCAGCGTATTAATCGTAAGTAAAAGTGCTTTGCAGCCATGGCCGAATTTACGTTTTTGGCGCCCTGTGCAGAAATTTTCGAGGCGCCCCCCTCGCACGCCCCCCCCCCCCCCCCCGCCAGCGCATTTCCCAACCCGACGGTTTTCTTTGGTCACTACGTGCTAACTCTAACTAAATACGAATTTTTCGAGTGAGTGAATGATTCTGGGGCAGAAATCAAAACGTATCGTCGCGACACGGGACAAGCCGCCTTGCAACCTTGTCTCGCCGTTCTTGTCTGTGTCTCCATTGCTTTTATACAATCAATCAACAATCAGAGTTTCTGAACTTTCGACGCAATTCTCAATTTTTTGCAGAGTTTGGAAAAAAACCCAAAATTTGGCGCCCCTCAAAATCTGGCGCCCTGTGCAGCTGCACCGATGCACCACAGGTAAATCCGGCCCTGTTTGCAGCATTTTTATTTTTCTCTCAAATATCATGCTAATTTTCATCTCTGTGTTAATTATGTTAGTCTTTCTTTTTGTTCTTTTTCAGATCGGCAACAAACGAACACAGTAAAAACAGTTTTACATTGTTTTATATTGGTTTTTTGTTTTGAATCCCTAATATTGATTTTGCTCTTTTACCGACTGGTAGGAGAGGAGCACTTTGAAAACTGTTCAACTTCATTTCATTTTACATTTCATTTTACTTTTTATTTTACTCTATTTACCTGAACTAATCTATTTTTGTTTATTTTTTTCAGATCCCGAACTTTTGTAAGTGGCTGTTTATCCGCAAAGCGGAATTAGGCCAATCAACCTGCAACAACAACAACAGATCGGCAAAAAACGAGCATAATGAAAGCTGTTCATTTATCTACTTCAGCTGTTCTATTTCAATTTTTACTATTGTCCACCAAGTCCTACCATCGAGGAAAATCTGTGATTTAAAGGTACCAATATAGGTGAATCACGGTGGTGTCCATTAATTTGAATGATGAAGGTACTCGCCTTATTGCTACGTAAGTACCTTGCAGTCTCCCTTTAATGGTACTCCCTTACGATAGGACGTAAAAATTTGGTAGTTGGATGGATCTTTTCAAATGTTCAATTACTTGGACGTATTTCTATCAAACGGAACTATGCGCATTATGACGTGAGCCCTGTTATGCACATATTCTTATGGGTCTCAGGGCTCATGTCTTAATGCACATAGTTCCGTTTGATAGGAATACGTCCATTTGTAGTGGTGTAAAAATTAACAGAAATAATGGTGTGATTCACCAGAAAGTACCCGTACAGTTTTAATTAATCTACAACTGAAGAATACACTGAATAATTCCTCATGGAATCAATAGCTGAAGAAAAAATGACGAAATCAGAGAACAATATTGAACTATTTTCCGAATGATATTGATGAATTCCACATTTTTTACTACTAGATGATTACTGTACTTTTAGAAAGTAAGTATCAAGTTTGACGAGGCCATTCAGAGTGAACAAAACAATTTTTTGGCTTAAGTTTGTATTTCCATGTTAGGTTAAGCGTTGACTAATCATTCCTTTTTTTTATTCTTACTTTGTTTCAGGTCCACCAAAAATGCTCCTTTACAGTATGAATTCTGAATGCCAACAGCTGCAATCCTTTTTTTCAATGATTTGTGGAACCAACATACTTAAAACCACGGTGTGCATCAATGCGGATGATGATGTCACTCATCGTCATCGCGCTTTCTAAAAGGCTATGTGCCCCTTCGTGATGCAATGCTGAATAAAAACGCCGTATAAACCTTCAGGCGTTGCCAAATTTTCTGTGAGAAAACACAAATTTCTCGGTCTAATGAATATTTTTATTGGAATCTTACAGATAATTTTGTTCACAATTTCACCAAAAATTCCTGAAAAGTTCGAGGGAATATATTCATACCAATAATTTCTCAGAAATATACGTTTTATCTGGGGAAATTTGGCAACTCTCGAATGTTCACCCGATGTTATTCCTTAGCATGACAGCAGAGGGATGTGAAAATTTTGTAATTGAACAGATTTTCTTTAATCGTAAATCATCATTAATTATTTAAAATTAACAGAGATTTCCGTATAAACCTTTCAGGCGTTGCCAAATTTTCTGTGAGAAAACACAAATTTCTCGGTCTAATGAATATTTTTATTTGAATCTTACAGATAATTTTGTTCACAATTTCACCAAAATTCCTGAAAAGTTCGAGGGAATATATTCATACCAATAATTTCTCAGAAATATACGTTTTATCTGGGAAATTTGGCAACTCTCGAATGTTCACACGATGTTATTCCTTAGCATGACAGCAGAGGGATGTGAAAATTTTGTAATTGAACAGATTTTCTTTAATCGTAAATCATCATTAATTATTTAAAATTAACAGAGATTTTGGTATAACTATATAAAAATACATTAAAATTCCTGAGTGGTTGCTCTTGGAATCAACAACGAAGAAAAAAGAAAACATGACAAAAATATAGAAAAATTGCATTCATTTTCACATAATTAATTAATATCATATTAGAGAATATTGGAAGCTATCGCATGCCACGAGCAAATTTGGCATCAACAATGACATTTTCCCGCTCAAGTTTCCATTTTCAAATTAGGTTAAGCTCCGTTTAATCATTTCTTTTTTTTTATTCTTAGTTTGTTTCAGGTCTGCAAACAACGAAGAAAATGTTCCGCACTGAGGATGGAAGTAGTGCCCTCCAGAATATGTATTTGTTGTGTAAAATATAAATAGTATAGACTATCAAAAGTTTTAATAGTTGAACTATTCAATCCATTTTTAATTGATTACATTTATAAAATCTATAAAAATAATTATTTTAAAACTATTGTGCAGCCCTTGACTTGAATGCCATCTGCAGTTTTTTTAAAAATATTTAAATTTCCTTCCAGTTCTGCGTATAGTTCTCATGTATTACTATCAAACAATATTGCATCCAATTGAAAGTAAGTAAACTGCATAACGCAAAAAGAAATTATCTTTCCGGTTCACTGTAAAAAACACATACGTTCCACAAATAAGAACCAGAAGAGTTAGTTTATTTTGCGTTATGCAGTTGAGTTACTACAACTGAATGCAAAATCGTAGTTGAAGCTACATGGTGTAGTCCAAAGACAGTATGCAACTGCCATTCAAATTAAATTTTGGGAAAATAAGACGTAAATTTCATTAATTGGACGTATTTCTATCAAACGGAACTATGTGCATTATGATGTGAGCCCTGTTATGCACATATGCTTATGGGTCTCAGGGCCCATGTCGTAATGCACATAGTTCCGTTTGACAGAAATACGTCCAATTAGGCATGTTCCCTGACAAAAAATTTTACAAGACAGTATTGGACATATTTATGCTAAAAGGAACTATGTTTCATGCTTCGAACTTCACGAACTTGAATCCCATGTACATGATTCCTGTTAGGATAAATACGTCTCTAATGAATGATGATGGAACAGTTTCTTAACTCTACAAAGGGCCTAATAATTAAAGGCCCAGTAGCCAGTCTTGTACCCTGAACCCTGTTACAAATCATATCAGTAATTCTTGATGTTTTTGTTTGTTCCAGAAGAAGCTGCTGAAGAAACGGGCTCGGGGGAGGAGGGTGGCTCGCTAGGGGAGGAGGTTCCCAGGGAAAGGGGGGTCCGTGGGGTTGGGAAGGATCGCGGTGTAAGGTTTCCCAGGGGGAGGCTCCCGGGGAGAGGGGGGTCCGTGGGGTTCGTCGCGGGGTCGCGGAATAGGGTTTCCCAAGGGGGGTTTTCCCGGGGAGAGGGGGGTCCGTGGGATTCATGTAGGATCGCGAAGTAGGGTTCCTAAGGGGGGAAGGGCCGCGGAATAGGATCACGGGGGGAGGAATAGGATTTTTTTTTTTTTTTTTTTCTGCGACTGGCTTGCTGAGATCCTCCGGGGCGTTACGTCCCGGGGTCCGCCGTCGCCGGCAGGGGCGCCCGCCGGGACCCCGTGGGTCCGTTGGGCGTCCCCTGCCCCCGACCCCCCGCGAGGGGGTCACTTTGCCCCCCCGCAAGGGGGGCTTTTGACCCCCCTCGCGGGGGTCGGGGGTGGGGGCGCCCAGCGGACCCTTATGGGGTCCCGGCGGGCGCCCCTGCTGGCGACGGCGGCTCCGGGGCGTTGCGCCCCGGAGGATCTCAGCAAGCCACGAACAGAAAAAAAAAAAAGGGAGGAGGTGGGAAAGGAACCTGGACGCCGGAAGCCGGGGTTGGGGGAGGTCGCTGCTGCTGCTGGATGCCATCGTACCGGGATCGTCGAATTTTTTCTTTTTTTTTTCTCTTTTCTTTTCTTTTTTTTCTTTTTTGTATTCTCTGTTTCAGGTGCTGCTGCTGGATGCCATCGTACCGGGATCGTCGAATTTTTTTTTTCTTTTTTTTTCTTTTCTTTCTTTTTTTCTTTTTTGTATTCTCTGTTTCAGGTGCTGCTGCTGGATGCCATCGTACCGGGATCGTCGAATTTTTTTTCTTTTTTTTCTTTTCTTTTCTTTTTTTTTCTTTTTTGTATTCTCTGTTTCAGGTGCTGCTGCTGGACGCTGGTTCCCGCAACCGAAGGTAAGATACCGTTTTGATTCTTTACGTTAATCAATTGTGGAGGGCACTACTCCCGTCTCCCGCGGGCACAGCTTTTTTTCGGCAGAAACGACATGAAGCAGTGGATGGAGCTACGGCAGCATTGGTAAGTGTTTTATTTTGTTTTCTCTCCTCCTTTCCTCTTCTCTCTTCCTTCCCTCTCCTCACTCTCTTTCCTCTCCCGTCTTCCCTCCCTCTCCCATCTTCCCTCCCCCGTGGATTAGGGCTCTTGGCGATACCACGTTAAAAAAAACGCGCCGGGGCTCTACCTCCGGGGGCAGTACCTGATCGGGCTCTCCTAAGGTGGTGTGGAAACGAGCTTGTCTGAAGGTTTTCCCCATTTTTCTTCCGAATTGTGGATTATAGGAAATAAATAAATGAATGCGATGAATGAAGAAATAAATAAATGCGATGAATAAATGAATAATTGCGATAATGGAAATAATAAATGAATAATGTCAAAACCTGGGAATCTTTTCAGTCAAGGTGATTCGATGGACGCCATATTTTTTGCCAAACGACATGCAATATATCTTATCGATTGGTTCCATTTTTTCAGCCACTCGTAATTTTTGTCTAATTTTGAGATCGCAATTCTGCTGTCAGGAGACTGAAGAATTCACTGCTTTCCAATTTTGACAAACAAATTCAACGTAATAATGGCATGGTTTTGAGAAAACATTGCATTCGATACTGATATCGAAACTGCACTCGAATGCGATATTTTCTCTCTAAACAAACCACGCCTTTATTACGTTGAATTTCTTTGTTAAAATTGGTGAGTGCTTTAGTCTCGATCTCAAAATTGGAGAAAAATGACGAGTAGCTGAAAAAATGGAACCAATTGATGCGATATATCGTATGCCATTCTGACACAAAATATGGCGTCCATCGAATCACCTTAATTAAGTGTAAATACTATGCTTACAATACCTCTTCTCTTTCTATCCTTGCGTTCAAGTCTCCAAGCTTGACAATTGACTCGGTACAGATTTTCAAAAAAGCACACCTCTCGCGCCCTTAAAGGGGAAACATCGCATTCGCAGAACCGGAAACACTCATTATTTCCCGAAAGTACGGAGCATTTCCGGTTTCATTAGGTGATCGCCGAAGCAGTCTCTGAATGCGCGCGTACGCATTTATGAATTTTCTCGAGATACAAGGTACACTTAGTGCAAATATCAAATGATAATTGGTGGCCAAAACTTTAGTTCCAATTTGACCCAAGTGCCGATATAGGACCTGAAGGGGGGGGGGGGGATGGGGCTCCCAAGAGAGTAGAAAGCATATATTGACGTTAATAGAATGACCGAAAATTTTAAATGGATGAATCATGTCACGATCTTTACGGACTTGTCACAACCGTCACACTTTTTTCAGAGTCATAAAACAACTGCCAATTTTTAAAGTTCACTATTTTCTAACAATGTATAAGATTTTTGGAGGCGTAGGTTCAGACATTTAAGAAAAAAACAAATATGGTTGATATTTTAGCCTTCAAGAAATATTGTTTTATTTTCCGAGGAAAAAGCTGGAAAATCTGCAAAAATTAGAAAACATTTGCTATGTCATGATGAACATATACACTGGGTCACTATGTTTCGTTGTTTCAATTCTTCATAGGACTTAACAGTATAAAAAAAATAAAACCGCATATTTGACCATTTTTCTCTTTCTGATGGACCAAAATAATCGATGTGACGGTCGTGACATCCGGGATCTATTTTTAAAACAATTGCTCATAAAAAAAAAAAGAAATGCGCTTGATAAAAAAAGGTACTCGTATAGAATTTTGAAGCCTGATACTATGCCGAAGGAAGAAAAAAAACTCTCAATCCAGAAGAACATAGTTGAATTTTTAGTTTTTGGGAGATCAAATTGGACAGTTTTCGTAGAATTACCCTTAAACTCTGTGACAGTATGCTCATCGACGGTGAAACCAGACCTTTCTCGTTTGCGGTGTTTAAAAATCTCCGCTCCCATTTTATTTTTATGAGGGAGGACAAACTAATATATCATTCCTTAAGGAAAGAAAGGAAAATTCCTTAAGGAAGGAAAATCGCGGAAGTTTGCAAGAATTAGACGTACTTCCATTAAACAGATTTATAAGCAGGTGAAAAATATAGGGTGTGCTCGCTAGTTCTCTGGCCGTAAGAGTGAATTAGAATATAAAGCGCCAGTGACGTCAACGGAGATGGATGCCGTTATGCAGCTCGCCTTGTTGGTCATTAACTCATGAGCCCTGTCCACAACGCTCTCGTCCCATCCCCGCGGCTTATGAATCTCGCATTCAGTTGGCACATAGTTGCTGAATTTAAAATCTCTCATTTCCAATTCTTCAAAAGGAATCACGCTCACTTTTACATTGTTTCTCGTGCAGCTTTCTAGAGCACGCACCCTATAATTCTCACCTGCACATAAATCTGTTTGATAGAAGTACGTCCAATTAACGTCGAGGAGTTCGCCATCTAAAAAAAGAAAAGGTTGGCATGAGATCTGCGACGTCGCAAACCGAGATACGTGGTTCGGTAGTTTCACCGTTGTCATGTTTTAAAGTATCGATTCTCGGACAGAATGATTTCATCGGAAGAGCAAATTTCACCACACTTGATGAATTCAAGGATTGTCAAAGAGCAGTAAGGACAGTTTACGTCATTTCCTGGAAAACAGCAAGCATCCTTTGTTCTCCTTCGAAAAAATGGATGCGACAGGGAATCCACCAGGAGTGGTAACACCACAAGCCAAATAACACGATATAATTCCCCACTATATGTATTTACTGCGGCGACAATATGGATCGGCAAAGAAGAGGTAATACATTGGAGAAAATTGTATAATGTTCTGCACTTTCTTGCCCGCGATGCGCCGCGATTGAAGCGGTGAATACCTGAAGAGTCAAAACGCCTTCATCTCCGTGCGTATGCAATACGGACATCCGTGGTGCTCGAATAGTTGCATCCAGGCGTTGTAATGTTTGGTTAGTAACTTAGTGTCTGTCGCATGCGACACTAACCAGGGCACTTGTTCCTCTGACATCTTAACTTAATTTCGGTTGCCTATCGTGCTCATGGGGTATACTATTGATCATTTATATCGCGACATTGCCAATTTTCCAAGAAATACTATGATTTTTAAATAATTTCAACATCGCCCCAATAAAAAGTGAATTTCGGCTCCTACACTTACTTTTCAAAGGACAACGAATGCGCAAGAGTCGTTTCATAGATACTTGAGAAAAAAAATATTGGGAGCTCATCCCAACACACCTACTTGATTTCGCGGAAGAGTAAAAAAAAGTCCATTCTGGAAAAAGCATCAACCTATACGGTCAGTTCAGGAGTTCGGGGCCCGAAATGCAGGTTCCAAACCGTAGAGAAAAAAGTGTCACGCATTGTAGATTACCTCAAAGTTTTTGTCTTAGCCGGATTCTAAAAAACGAATTAATAACGAAGCGTTTAAAGGAAGTTCGGCCAAAAGCTCCTCGCAGAGTATCCTAGGTAAGGCGCTTACAAAAATCACATGTGTTGTTCGTTTTCCTGAACTTTGGTCCCGGAATTATACGAAAGATAAGGAAAAAAATAAATAACAAGCTGATTTTTGGCATAGTGAAGTCTTCGACGGCAATTTGCGCGGAAGTCAAAACTAGTGAGGTAAAATTCTTATTTGGGGAGGGGGGGGGGTTTCAAAACTCGGAGATGGCACAAAGATAGACACAAATATTTCTCTCGTAGCTATCGCCAAGTTCATTGTCTGTCTGGGCAAAAAATATGAAATGACTAAGAAATATTAACAAAAAAAGCAGGGTTTGAATCTGCACATATTTGTAAACAAGTATCACCGACTTTTTTTCTTTATTTTGTGAAGGCGCGATTATTTTTATCTCACAGGTGCGTTATTATTCTTGAACAGTGTTATCATTTAGATACAGAAACAACCCACAGCTCTATAACATCCTCGATACATTGACGATGGCTACTCGTTTGAAAGGCAACCATGATTCATGTCACATACACATGGACAGCTATTCTAATTTTCGAATTACGGTGAAGAAAGAAATAGGGCATTTAAGTGGTCCATTGTGGTGGCACGTTCACTTTACTCATCAGCTAGAGGGTTCAGTTTTCGACAAAATTCTACCTTGGCCGATTTTGGGCCAAAGTAAAGAAGACATCACAAGCCATCCGTTCCATGCAGGACGATCATTTCTGCGCCCCGTACACATTGCAGATACGTGCTTTTGGACCCAAGTGATGCAATTAATGATGGGTACACTTGTCCATGACTCAATTATTTCAGGCGACCAAGCGTTGGGCTGTCGTCAATGGGGAAGATTGTCCGCTCATTCCTGGTTTTTGTTCCTCCTCGGTGTTTATTTTTCCCCTCCGAACGGGTCGATTGTGATGTCAGCTGGTATTTATCCTGCGTTTTACGAACTAAGAAAATGACAATGACTGCAACGTGCTGTTCCAGTTAGAATCTCAGAGCCACGGCTCTGATAATTTGCTCTCGAAAAATTTCGAATGAGTTTGGAGAAAAAGATCCATTAATCAGGATTTTTTATGTATATTTTAAAGGAAAAATCGTAATTTCTGTACAGAAGATCAATTAACCAATAAAATTAAAAAAAATTAAAAAAAAAAAAAAAAAAAAAAAAAAAAAAAGGATTCAAGCAACATTAATAAGTACAAAGTTTCAATTTGATAGACATTTTTAGAATTTTTTTTTTAAAAAACCTGTAAATTTTCTGAACGTGCAAACGTTTTCAAAAACAAGCGCCCAAGTATCAGCGCTCGCGATAAGTTGTAATTTGAGCGGAGAATGTGTCGCAATTTCATCGATGTCAATACATGGCGATATTCACGGAGAAAAAATAGCGATTTTCTACTTTATCGCATACATTTTGCTATGAAATCACGATTTTATGGACTACAATTTATCGCAATATTATCGAACAAAAATCGTGGTAAAATAAGATGAAATTTCGATTTTATCAAACTCGATTTTATAGAGATAAAACAGCGACAAGATCGAGGATCACTCAGATGTTACCTAATCATCCCAGCGATTTTATCCCCAAAAAATCATAAAAAATGGAAACTTGATTTCAAAATATTGAGATTTTTTCATTTAAAAATGCTACTTGGGTGAGAGTACTTACTTTCAAAAATTGTGGACCTAGGATTTTCGCATCGGAGAAAAATTACTGATGGATTTTTAAATAAATAAAAAAACACCGAACACCGTGTTTATTCAAATTGATTTTAAAACTACGAAAGCACGTACTTGAACCTAATAAGTGATTGAGGCGCAAGGGAAAGACTCAGCTCTAGTCATCTACGTCTTAAGTGCGAAATCGCATATCTCCGTTTGTGGAGTTGCAGACTTCCTGTCGTACTTGATTTATTTTTGGAAAACTAGTAAACATGTTCTCTTGAAAAATGTACTGATTTTTCTCCACTGTGAGTAGAATATTCTGTATGTTTCTGTTTCTGTTCATTTCAGGCTACAAAATCGGCTTATTTCTCTTCGAAAAAATCATAGCGTCCTTTATAGCGGATCACCAATTCTTAATCAATTATTCCTAAATATTCCTTATTAATTCTTATTTCCAGTTCTTTTTAATCAATATAATTTATCTAGTTATATAGTTAGATATTTTCAGGTTTAACCGCAACTGCTGGCACCTAATTAGCTGGAATTTAAATAAATTATTATAGTAGATGGCTCTAATTTTTAAATTCTCAATGTTAAATCTTTAGTTATATTCAATTAAAGGTTATTATCATCTCACCCCCTCAATTGACAATAATTGGCCAAATGATAGAAATTTTGCAATATCATGGTAAAAAAATATCGTGTCGCGTTAAAGTACAAAATGACGTCAAAATTATCGTTATACTCTGCCACTTGGGTAAGGGTAGACACGAGGCCCTTGATTTAGAAGCACGGCTAACGTTTTGTTTCCCTTTTTTTTAGCCATACAGACATGAACCATCATAATGGCCTCATTTAAACATTTTCTTACATCTTTCACAACGACACACTTTGTAGGCGCGCTCCGATACCATTTTTGGACAACGACGTCAACGAACGCCAACTACAAACGAGGAATTTTCGTCACTTTTTAATGCGTTGATTGGACCACCAGGGGGTCAGCTTCGTCGACCGGCTAATCTGCCGCGCTAACGAAAAACCACGAATGCGCATTCAAATGTTGCCAAGTCTCTCTTAAAAATATTATTTTTGAAGACCGTCATGGACTTCTTTTCTTTTGAGAATTTCAGACGCTTCAGATCTCATTACAAGCAAAATCCTCTGAAAAATCGGAGAAAAAATATTCAAACATTTACTCGAAAATGCATGGTTTATGGATTGAAATTTGGCAACGTCTGAAGGCTCATACGACGTTCCTCCTCGTTCGTCGTTTGACACGACAATTAATCTTCGATCCTCTATTTTCTGGTAACGAGTTCATCCGACGTCAGCACCATACAGAGGTGCTGCCAATTTTTCCGTCATAACGCACTCTTTTTTACAGGGATGATCTGTCCAAATATAGGGAGCATCACCCTGAAATTCAAATAATGAACCCATTTGTTTTCAAATCCCGTGTGACCCTTTAAGCATTGCGTCGCCCATACTGCCGTGCTAAGGAAAAACGCTGTATGAACATTCGAGAGTTGCCAAATTTACTTCGATTAAATGTTCATTTTTTAGGTCAGTTATGCATAATTTCTCTTGAAATTTTCAGGAAATTTCAGACAATTTTTAAGGTACCGTGTGATAACAATGAATGTTTAAAAGTCTCTTCTGGCGTTCTGTCCTACAACTGGGAACAAGGGGTGTTTGGTGTTTATAAATTTGGGTATTCGGACTTTCACCTTTATTGAAAATCAAAATATTCAATTAATTTTAAAACTCCTCGCTCGAAGAAAGATCGGGTTCGAAAATCCAAAAGGCGTGCTAGACGATAAGTATTGATACGAAACCACGTATCTCCAGTTATGACGTTGCAGCCTTCCTGTCATACTCAACTGCCGTAGGTATGTGATGTGGTATCACGCGAAAATGAAGGAAAACTTAGCTTTTCAACTGTCTCAAATTACTGGAGTTTATGAATATTATGGTGTTTCAATGATAATTCTTTTTTTTTTTAAACGTTTATTGCTCCTTTTTTTTAGGTACTTTCCAGTTTTTGATCCCCTCGGGGGGAGGAGGGGAGGGGGCAACTCAATAATTTCAAATGGCCACACCCCCCCCCTCCTCATGGCCAGTGGTGTCTTAATAAGACAAACGAGAAAAGGTGACAAAATCTCTAATTTTCTGAGAGTATAGTAATTTCTACTTTAGTCGTCTTTCAGTGATACAAAAGACAGCGACAGAATTAGTCGAGTTAAGAGAGAAACCAAACACGCAATTTGGCTTTGAGAGAAATGATGACGAGGACTTGAAATGGAAAGGAGAAGCCCTCGGCGCGGCGATCGGCATGTAACATATATTAGCGCCTACAAGACTGCACGAATACTTCACGCATTGCATCAAACAGGGTGCGGTCATTGCGGACAGCGTGAAACGGATAGCACCTACAAGAATGCATGAATACCTCACGCATTGCGGCAAACACAGTGCGATCAGCGTGAGACGCATAGCGCCTACAAGACTACGTGAATACTTCACGCTTGCAAGAGCATTCCAATGTCGCTAACCCTGCAAACATAAACGATCATCTAAACTAGTTTCACCTCTACTCCCAATAAACTATGAATTCAAGTCGAAAATTGCCGTCGCAAAGTTTACTTTTTGCATAGAATGTACCTAAATTGCACAATCCCAGCAACATTGAAATGCTCTTAGTTCCTTTCGGCAAAATGCGATCCAATTGGTTGTTGCTGCAAAAAAATAGTTTCCCACAACCTGCTATACAATGCTCCAGTGATCATGTAAGTTGGCCCGAGCACTAACTTTTCAGGAAGAAAGCCTTTCCCCTACCTGGTTTCTCACTTAATATTCGCCCGAGTTTCGCATATCGACGGTGAAAGTCGGCAATCACATAACTCGATTTGCGACGTCGCAGACTTCCTGTCATACTTTATTTTTTAAACGGAAAACTACTCAACGGTAATTCTTTAAAACTGCCGTGATTTTTCTTCTATGTGCGAGGAAAATTCTGCAAAAACTTCAAGGAATCATGTACATTTGTTCTCCTTTAAAAAAATAACATAGTTGCGGTGATTTTCAGACACCGCAAACGAGTTATGTGATTGCCGACTTGCACCATCGATATCTTCTGTTTCTCCTCATCGCAGCATCCATCAAACCGCAATTGCCCGGAAACTAGGACCGCACATCTTATCTGATAAAATCGTTCGCCATTTAGACCGATTTTGGAGGGTTAGGCTAGACTAGTCGATGAGTCAACTGTTGATCTAATTTCATTACGTGAACGTAGATGACGTAGAAGAAAAATGGGGTAAAAAATCACTAATGTGTGATCAATTTTCAAGGACAATTCTGTAATTTCTCCTACGATTTTAAATAGATTAAAACGCGTAATATCGAAAATCTAAGCTCAGATTCGGATTCTCCGTGAAAAATTTATGAGATTTTATGCATCATATGTTAGAAAAGCGTGAAGGAAAAAGGTTTAATGACGTAAAAAAACACTAATGTGTGATCAATTTTCAAGGACAATTCTGTAAATTCTCTTACGATTTTAAATATATTAAAACGCGTAATATCCAAAATCTAAGCTCAGATTCGGATTCCTCGTGAAAAATTGATGAGATTTCATGTATCATATGTTAAAATAGCGTGAAGAAAAAAGGTTTAACGACGCGTATAGATTCTGTCATACTCCCTTTGAACTACGCCGCGCCGCGCGGGTCGCCCGAGATGCAACCGAACGGGGAGGCGCCGGCCGGCGCTAAGTCTTCGGTTTCGTCCCGAGGAATTTCTCACGATAAATTCTTATTCTTCCTCCTCCGCTGACCCACTGAGCACTACCCATGTTGCCACGTTGGATTCATATGCTCGAATCAGTATGTCTACGTTACGTCTCTTTCCTTCACGCTATGCTCGGGTATGATACATGAAATTGTATCAATTTTTAACGAGGAATCCGAATCTGAACTTCGATTTTGGGTATCACGCGTTTTAAGTCAAATTTTCCAAATTCGAAAATCTGAAATGACTGAAGTAGCTTAAAATGCCATCTCGGCTCCTGTTCGATGGATTTTCCTGAAATTCTGTGCTAGGATATGATACATGAAATCGCATCGATTTTTTACGAGGAATCCGAATCTGAACTTCAATTTTGGGTATCACGCGTTTTAAGTCAAATTTTTCAACTTCAAAAATCCGAAATGACTGAAGTAGCTTAAAATGCCATCTCGGCTCCTGTTTGATGGATTCTCCTGAAATTCGGTGTCAGGGTATGATACATGAAATCGCATCGATTTTTTACGAGGAATCCGAATCTGAGCTTCGATTTTGGGAATCACGCGTTTGAAATCGAAATCTGTCAAAATTCAAAAAATTCAAAATTCGAAAATCCGAAATGGCTTAAAATGCTATCTCGGCCCCTGTTCGATGGATTTTTCTGAAATTCGGTATCACACGATATTTTTCAACGGAAAACTCGAATTTTTAGTCAATTTTTTAAAATTCTCAACTCCAAAATGTTGGATGTGGCCTAAAATGAGCCCCGGTTCTGGCCTCCGTTTCTGTTCGCTAGAGCTTTGCGAACCGCGGGATCAGGGATACTTTTCGACGGGAAACTCGAATTTTTAGTCGATTTTTGAAAATTCTCAAATCCAAGATGGCGGACGTGGCCTAAAATGCTATGTCGGCTCCTGTTCGATGGATTTTTTTGAAACTCGGTGTCTGAGGGTATTTTTCGACCGGAAACTCGAATTTTTACTATGTTTAAAAATTCTCAAATCCAAGATGGCGGACGTGGCCTAAAATGCTATGTCGGCTCCTGTTCGATGGATTTATGGCGCCCCCTTACTACATGCCTACTCTTGTATTTCTGTACAGCCGCAAATTTAGGGTCAAGGGGCGCCTAACCGTCTATGGTCCAGGTGGAGTTTTTATCCTGAAAATTTACCTTTAGACGGCAATTCTCTTTATATTTTGTCTATGGTTTTTATGCCCCCCCCCCCTTTCTCGCGGACTTTCTTTTCACTTTTCTTGCCTCCTTTTTCCTTCCATTTCCCCCCTTCTTCCTTGCTTTCACTGCCCAACCTTGTTTCCTTTTCCTTTTTTCCCCTTGTCCTTTCTTCCCTTTTTTTTCCTTTTCCTTTTCCTCCTTTTTTTCCTTCTCTTCTTCTTTCGTGGCGCCCCCTAAAGGCTGGCGCCCTTGTGCGCCGCACGCCCCGCACACGCCCTAATTCCGGGCCTGCACGCTTTGCGTCAAACACAGTGCGGTCTGCGAGGCGCGGCGGCGGAGGTTAAAATCATTAATCCACATTTATGTTTGTTCTTTCATAATTTTTTCGCTCATTTCCTATGAATGGAGGGCCATGTCCACAAAGAGATAGGTTAACGAAACTTAACTTTCGCGAAAAGTTCCGTGAACTTTTGCTAGTAGTGTTGACAGAGCTTTCCCAAAAAATGTGTTCAACACCAGTAAACGTGTCATATGCACCCCTCCCCCGCTGGCACGTTCATTCGATGGTTTTCATTGATGTTTCAAAACGAATGAGAAGGGGGCGGCAAAATACTATCGGCCCATGGGCGGCAAGGAGTTAAATCCAGCCCTGGTGACATGTTCCTTTTATTGAAGCAAATTAATACGACGCGCCGGGGGTGATGTTTTTTGCTCGAGGAGTGAACAACTATTATTTGGACTGCATTTTGCAATTTGGAACTATAAATTCTGGCCCGGTTTAAAAAAAAACGCATGTGCCATTAGTATCCCTATGCACATAAGTGTTTTTTTCAATAATGCAGTCCATTTCAAGCAGTCCGTCAATTTAAAAACCGCGGGCTTTTCCCCGCTTCCAAACACCACCAATAGGGGGCAGCAGCTATCCTTATCAGTAAATCATCTCTCCGCGATCTCTGGATCATCTTTATGACATCATGACTCATGTGGCGCTTGAAAATCTTTGACGACTCGTTTTTTTTATAACCTCCAAAAAATTTGAATGATAAATGTAATCCATTCAACCTTGTGCTCGTGTGATTTGATTACAGTCTTACGGTGCGTTCGCCAAAGTTCATCGCTATCTTCGCGTTATCAACGTGAAAATTCGCTCACGTTATCACCGGAGCTTCAGTTTCATCTCGGGCTTTGGAACCGGACTTACGAAGTTTCGGCACATGGGTCTGCTAAATTTTTCTTCCTCTTGATTCTGAGTATGTAAAATACTCTATCTCTCGTAACCTTGGCAAGCACCAAGACAAAACTTGTGCATTGGTCGTTGTCTGAACTGGTATGAATTTTCTTTTTCAACTGAATAATGGTTCGTCGCAAAGAATGCCTGGACAGCTTCAATGTCATTAACGAAAGACCTGTTGATGATATCTGCCTGGATATTTTCTACAAGCCTCATACTATCACCCTGCTTGCTGTATCCATCACTGCAGTAATTTACACATCCTTTGTTCGGTGAGTGATTAATTTATTCTATTACGTTGACCACGGTTGGTCTGAATCGCAGAGTCATCCTCCAATGTTTTTAGAAGGCAGTGAAATGTCTTCTGTGCCCGAAAGTTAATCCTCAATTTTCCTGATGCTTCCTCAAACAAAGAAATTATTATCTACCAATTTTACATTTCCGTGGTGCTATGCATACTGTAGTTGAATCAATTTGATAATCCCTTGAAGTCTATTTCGGTTTAGGAGGGTTTGGACTAACTCCAAATTTTCCACGAACTTGTCTGAAAAGAGGTTTGGAAACCCTTCTCGATAGAAGAGGGGGATTCAACACTCTTGTAAGACTGCAAGATTTTTTTCAAAGAAGGCCCTGAAAATCTACATTAAAGGGCCCATCCGTTTTCCTTTCTTTCTAAATTAAGGGAGTTATCACCCTGCAACCGGCCAAGCCAGTTGGTCCCTGGGTATACCTAGATGAAAAGAAAAGGATGGAATTCCAATTCATATTAAATCTAGACATTTTCTTCCTCCTTTTAGCGAGTGTTAAATTATTCTCATGGCAGTTCTTAATCGCTCGTCAGAAGTAAATACCAGAGAGATGAATAACTTCATTTTGCTAAAACCCAAAATAAAGAGGATAATTGAGGGGCTTGGAGGACAAGGCGCATGAGTGCAGTTTTTGAGAAATTGAGGTAGTAATGATTTCAAGTATAACTAACCTGAATGCATTTTCTGAAAAAATTTGCTTCCGAATTCCAATTTTTAAGTACAAAAAAGTCAGTTTGGACTTTCTATCTGTCGGAAGGATGCATGTACTTACTTTTGAAACTTCAAACACATATTCCTCGAAATAGCAAAAACTGCACTTAAGCGCTTTGTCCTCCAAGCCCCATAATTGAATCGGTTTCCGTTAAACGGGCGTAAGTCCACAAATCCAAATTTTTCAGGAGAGGCAAAAAACTGATTTTCTCGTTATGCAGGACACCACTAAATTTCAAAAAAGGGTTCAAAGGTTGTATAAACACCCGTTTAAAAGTTCTGAAATGTTTTTTGGCTCAGAAAAATTTTAGTACCCTTTTAGGCTAATTTTAAGTTTTGGACTTACGCCCTTATACCAGAAAACGAAGGATGACTGAGACAGTTTCAAGCCAAAAAACTAATATTAAAATAAGTTTGAAAAATGTAGCACATGGTTTTTTTCTTTTATATAGCATAGGGAGTTATTATATGTTTTTAAATTTATTTAAAGGCCTAAATTTTCTAGAATTACTCCTATTTTTCCAAAATTAATGAAGGTGACATGGGATATTTTCATTTAAAAAAGTGTTGAAACCAAGTTTTCAAATTTCAATCATGTATTTTTGTGATCAATGCACAATAAGAAGTTATATCACCTAATAGCTAGGTCAAGATGCAAATTCAATACAAATGTTCTTCATTTATTATGAAAAAAGTTACAGAAACTTTAGAAATGCGCGAGTTTGAGAACTCGCCCCCCCTATTCCACAGGCTTCTATACATAGGACTTCCGCCATCTTTTCAGAAAATGTGTATGTACCCTAAAGGAGGCTGAAAATGCAAAAAAAACGATTTTGAAATTTTTGGACTTACGCCCGTATAACAGAAACCGATTCAATTGAAGTTGTATTGAAAGAGGAGTACTATTATGGATAATAATTCCTCAATCAGTTTTTGCCATGCATGAGCTCAAAGTGGTCCGATATGAATGAGATCAAATAAAGATATACAATCTTCAAATACACAGAGAAACAAAAATCAAGTCCGGTTTTCTATCAGAAGGGAACATCTCTTATTAGAGGGAGACAAGACTGAAACATCTTTTTTTTCCTCCATGACCTCTCATTGAGATGAAAGTCTTACCTGTCCTCTTTGTTTCATTTTTATGTTTACGAAAGAAAATTCACTAAACATTTAAAGAGACTGCTGATACTGCTCATACTGAGCTCTATTTTTAAAGTTTGACTCTCAAATTAATGTTTTTAATTTTCTTTTCCAGAGATGATATCAATGTTGATGACAACATTTGGACGGGTCTCTGGTGTGTCCTGTTTTTCTTTTTGATAATTTCAGTACTTGCATTTCCTAATGGCCCTTTCACAAGGCCGCATCCTGCAATATGGAGAATGGTCTTCGGTCTCAGTGTCATGTATCTTCTGAGTTTGCTCTTCTTACTCTTCCAAAATTACAAAACTGCAAAAGGAATATTTCTATGGCTTGATCCCAAACTCAAGGACTTCCACATAGACATGGACAAGGTGTGTATTTGCAGGGTGTCTGCAAGTCCGGAATTTCTGGAAAGTTTGAAAAAAGTACTGATTTTTTAAAGGTGGTCTGGAAGCACTGATAAAGTGTGGAATTCCACAAGAAGACCTGGAATTTTTTTTCATTTTTTGGTCATTTTTGTCGCAATTTGAGCGAGAATTTTAAATTTTTTTCAATTTTTTGAATTTTGTCTAATGAAGGTACTAGAAAAGGACTGAATTTTTCTGTTGAGTCTCTACTGAATTTCTTGATAATGTACAGAAAAAGTACTGATTTTTGGCCAGCCTGTTTTAGTAGACACCCTGGTTTTTATAATTTGTCGCACTGTCTCGTTTCTAGAGAAAATGGAAAACCAGCAACTTACTTAAGTATGCATTTCAATGATATTTCGATTGTGGACAACCTCTCATTTCTCATAAAGGAGTCTGTCTTGAGGAATCTGAATCATCCTCCTAGCTTTTTTGGATTATGGAACTTTCTTAATTTTTAAAAAAATATCTTCAATAACGGAGTTGGATGACAAGTTTTGGATTTTGGATAAGGTGTGTTTTAAGTGAGAAAATTACAGGACAGTTCATGGTTAGAATTAACTTTAAACTCAAACATCAGGGGGGGAAAAGTAAGCTCTCGTGTTCAGTATTTTCACAAAATATAAACCAGTGAAAAGGTCTGCTCAAAATGATGAGTAAATCTCAATTTTCCCAACAAAGTTCTCTTTTATCAACCAGGAAATTTACCTATGAAAATTAAGTGCCATATGTTTTAAGCAATTGCATTGAAAAATGAAAAAAATAAAGATTTTAAAATGTTTTATAGCTGTAAAATTGCCAAGACTTTACCAAAGTATAAGGGGACAGAACATTGAATAAAAAGCACAGTGGCGCATCCCACCCTTACTAAAATTTTGATGGAGATAATAAAAATTTGATTCATGTGGTACAACTAACTCTCTCGCATTAACAAACCACAACTAAGGAAGACTACTATTTGTACTCTGACTTAAGGTGATTCGTCAAGCTCAAGTGACATGGTGGAACTGGAATGCAATGTATATTGCATCTAATAGGTCAAAATTCTCAGCAGATTTTGAATTTTTAGCAAGAAAAAAAGACATTAGCCCCTGCGCATAGCCTAAAGAATCATTTTAAACCCAAAAATCGGCAAAATTTAGAGAAATGAAAGCAGAATAGTGTTGGGAAAAAAACATCATATGCGATACAGAAATCGATAGTTGAATCGAATGCCAGGTTTTTTTCCTAACACTATTCTGCTTTCATTTCTCTAAATTTTGCCGATTTTTGGGTTTAGAATGATTCTTTAGGCTTATATGCAGGGGCTAGTGTCCTTTTTTTCCCTAAAAATTCAAAATCTGCCGTGATTTTTGACCTAGTAGATGTGATTTATCGCATGCCAGTTCGACTTAGTCACTTGAGCTTGACGAATCACCTTAAGAATAAACAAGATCTTATTCAACATCATCAGCTCATGGTAAGGTGTGAATATAATGTTTTATTCTAATCGCTCCTTCCCTATCAATCAGGAGTACGGAGTCAATTGCTCAGATCTCTCCACAGAGAAAATTTGGAGTCACATGGACGTTTTTGCCATTGGTCACTTCTTCGGGTGGGCTCTAAAAGCAATGCTTGTCCGTCACCTTGGTATCCTGTGGGCAATGAGCATTATGTGGGAAGTCACCGAGGTGAGTTTTGCATCCTTCTCTTTTTCTCAGTAAATTGAGTGAAATTGTAAGTTCACAAATTTTATCTAATTTGACTTAAGTAATAAGTAATGGAGCAGTGGTAAGGAATTTTTACAGGGATTTAAGTAGTATAGTTTCCTCTCTGTAAAATTTCAAGGAAACACCAAAAAGTTTAAAAAAAAAAAAAGAAAAAAAAAAAGAAAACACTTCTTGGCTTTCCTAATTAAGAACAGATGTGGTAGCTTAACCTCGATCAACACAAGATCGTGTGGTGATCAAGGATAAGCTATCACATCTGTTTACAATTGTACCTCGATAAAAATTACAACTATGACATGTTTTCTAATTATCCCTGCCGTTCCTACCGAGATCCATAATCCTACTTCCTCTGCACCCCTCTGACAAGGTGAAGTGTAATTTCGTAGTTTTTAAACTTGCCTCTTAAATCATTTTCTTCAGTCCAGGCCCATTTCATCAGCACAGTTTTGATGCCAAAATTTGTTGTAATATTTTTTGTTAATTTGGTGATTTTAAAACTTGAATTTTGAACTTTGGGCCTCAACTCACCAATGCTCATGTTTTAATAGGATACCCAAGCAACTCCTTCATAACACTAAAATTTTTGAGGACTAGAAAGGGCAACAAGCTTTTGTCCCTTCCTCCACTCAGAACTGTCTTCAAGAAAAGAAAATTATTACTTAAAGAGAACTTAACTGCATAAACCTCTTTTCTGAAAAGTTAATTCTAATGATTTTCTCCCCTTTTTTTTCAGATTGCATTTGCTCATTTATTGCCAAATTTTGTTGAATGCTGGTGGGATGCCATTGTTCTCGACATCTTACTTTGCAATGGGCTCGGCATTTGGCTCGGGTTGAAAATCTGCAAGTGCCTCGAAATGCGGGAGTACAAATGGGTTAGCGTCAAAGATATCCGTTCAACAAGCGGGAAATTGAAGCGGGTCATGCTTCAGTTTACGCCAGGAAGTTGGACGCACGTGCGATGGCTGGATCCAAATTGTACATACATGAGGTTCTTCGCTTTATGTCAGATGGTGGTCTTCTGGCAATTATCAGAGTTGAATACCTTCTTCCTGAAACACATCTTTGAAATGCCTCCATCTCACCCAATAGTTGGAACCAGACTCATATTTTTGTGCTTTATGGTTGCTCCGTCAGCGAGGTAAGTTTTGCCCATGGATAATTTGCAGGTGTCTTAAATTTTGTGAATTTCATGTTTTAAAATGATACTGCTCAGAAAACTGAGTATAAAGATAAACTTGGTTTCAAAATTGAACAATTATTGGAGAAAATATGACAAAATAACCTAATCTGCTAAAATATATGTGTTTAAATGGAAAATGCCGCCAGATGACGTCATATGGCAACACATTTTCTCACTTTTAAATCTATTTTTCTCCAATTTCCCATGTCAGATAAAAATTATGAAAAATACTGCGAACTCAGCTCAATAGGCACTCTCAGATGAAGCAATTAAATTTTTGTGTGCAAATTCTCCACTCTGCTTATGAGTCAGTCAAGTCATTTATTTTTCCCCATCATTCAAAAATGTAAAGTAAATTGAGCCCAGAGTTTTTTTCTTGTGTTTTTTTGTATCATTGCAACGGAAAAAAACATTAATCAGAAAGTGCAAAAAATTAGGATAGTTGTTAAAGAGGGTTTGAGCTGCCTAGTCATTGACAGTAACACACTCATCTCAATCAATATGGCTGGCAAACTTGCAGTGGAAGAAAACTAAAAGTGCTATAATGTTTTGTTGATCCGTGTGAGATTTTTTAGCTAGCCAAGAGTAAATTCACTATATGGCATCATATTGTTTAACCAATATTTTTCTCTTTTTTATGCCATTTACAGATACTTTGGTAAAGCGCAGTTTTCATTAAAAGATTCTTGGTTGAGGAGAGTTTGGTGTAGGCAAAGAAGGAGCAATTTTTTTTAGACTTTCTGATAATTTTTTAAATTTTGTGCAAAAGGTTGTACAAATTGTATAATGGTCAACCTATCCGTAAAGCATAATTTTGACCAATGTAATCTCTACCAAACAAATAACTAACCACAATCAATCTACTTTTTTTCCAGACAATACTATACTTTTGTCACTGACCCTCGGTGTAAACGGCTAGGTACACAATGTTGGGTGTATGGCGCAATCATGATAACAGAAGCTCTAGTCTGTATTAAAAATGGGAAAGAACTATTCGGTAGAACGCAAATTGTCAATATAGTACTGTGGCTTTTGATAATGTTCCTATTCTCAATAATCTGCGTCTATGGATGTGTCCTATGGCATAAATATTTCAATGTAAGTAGCTGCCTTTTTTTTTTTTTTTTTTTTTTTTTAAAAAAAAAGAGCAATTTTATATTTTAATCAAAACACTACTTCCCTAACCAAAGCTTCGTCAAATCCACAGGCAAATATGAAGTGACCAAGGCTGTTACATTATTGAAAATGAAACAATCAACAAAATGTTTTGCTCATTGCAAATTTACATGATTTTTTTTTTCCAATTGATTCGTTTGCTATTTTTTTCTTGCTTTGTGTACATGGTCAGTAACACTACCAAGCTGATTGTAAGTAAGAACTGCGGAACTCCACTGTGTCTCAAATAAAAAAAAATAAGCTGCGCTGATTATTAACCTCTCTGTACCCATCTTTTTCTTGGACAATTTTTCAGTTTATTCATTTCACTTTCAACCCAAAACAACCCAAATCAGCTTACTGTGGTGTAATGGTTTTAACGTGCTCTATTAACAGAAGGTCTTGGGTTTCATTCCTGGCTAGTGGCTAGGCTACCCGAGTCTGACAACTCTAACAATGGTTACCTGCAGCCTGATTGTTGAATTTTTTGTTTGTCAAATAGAAATGGATGACTTCGTTAAATGGCGAAGCGTCATTGGTCAGCTATCTCTTATCGTTGCTTTGTCGTGCTTTGTCGGGTGGAATGGGCGACATACTGTTGGACACTCAGGAGGCGCCTTTAGTTTGTCTTCCATTCCAAACGACAAAGCAACGATAAGACATAGCCGACCAATCACGCTTCGCCATTTAACCTATGTCATCCATTTCCACCGACAAACAAAAAATTTCAACAATCAGGCTGCTGGGGCTAGTTGTTCAAAAGGATGTGAGGGAGATGGGGCACTATACGCAGGATTACCCCGAGGAAGGTACCTGATTGAAGTGTAGAGAAGAAAAAAAAAGAAAAAGTTAAGAGTTTTGCTCATTATGTGGTATTATTTACTTCTGAATATCAATGACCAAAGTACGGAACCACATTCCTCCATCACAGGGTCTCAAAATTTCCATTCCTATTTTATATTTTTGAAGATAAATAAAAAGAAGCCAACTTCACAGCTTGAAATTTATACAAAACACTCAAATAAAAAATAAAGTATGACAGGAAGTCTGCAACATCGCAAAAGGAGATATGTGGTTTTGCAGTTTGGCCATTGATATATAATTGTTGCAAATAATTTGAAAAACAAGAATGTCAGATTTTCCAGTTTTTGAGATCTACAAAGGAAATTAATTCCTGAATAGAACTCGATCAATGTTCTGCTTCAGTGAAATTTTTACTAAAGGCTGCCTGTATTTGAACAGTTTTATTCGTTATTTCGTAGATTTTTGCATTCATTTTCCCTTATGATGAAAATGAAGATGATAGTAATGAAGAAGATGATGATCCACATTATTATGTTCAGAGACAACATGAGTTTCAAATGCATCTACGATCCAAAAATGGTACCTTTTCAGTTTTCAGGTTGTTTTTTCACTGCTCCAGTTGCACTAATCCAGGGAACTTTAACTGTTTGCCTCTCATTTTTCTGTGTGTTCAATCTCGCAACTCAGTGACTGCTGTTTGAATTTTCCCACTCCTCCAAAATCAATCTCCCCTTTTTATATGTTTTATTTTGAGTATTTAGAAAATGACAGGCAATGATTTTTGTTTCTGTGCGATTTCTTTTTAAGTGCTGCCCTTTAAACCCCTTGAATTCCATGTTTCTTTCTCAAACCCTAATCAATTTCCTCAGAATGAAAAAGTTGATCTTGGTGTAAAAATTGACTGCAAAATTTTATTTAGTTATCAACACTTAATACCAGGCCTTTAACATTGACTCTGCCCACTGCGTGCATTGTGTGATTTTTGGTGAATTTTATACTTTTGCTATGTGATAGAGCCGTTATTGGACTTAAAAAAGTCCTAGCTGCTAGATTGTGCAGCACATTTGACTTGAAGTGACATATCCAGATTTCTAACGCAACCTCTATATCCCCACATATGTTCAAGCATAATATTTTGTGTGGATTGGTATTAATTGCATCAATCTTGTGTTTCACTATTTCCTTGTATGTTTGAGATGATTGCATTTTGTTTCCAGGATACAGTAGATAGCTCAAATGATAACTCATCTAATCACGTAGGCAAAAATAACCATTGTTCTTCCGATCCCAAAGGTAATCAATATTTTTCACATCTTATTCATGCTGATGCATTCATGGTAATGAACCATAAATACTCAGAAAACATTTTGATGACTGAAGTTCATATCTCCAATGTGGTATTTCAAAATTTCCCCCTCCATTTTATTTTTTCAAGGAGAAAAAAAGCCAACTTTACTGCTTGAAATTTACACAAAATATTCTACTAAAACAGAAAAAAAATCAAAAACAGATTTTATAAATTATATTGAGTATGAGTAGTTTTCCAAAGATAAAATAAAGTTTAATTGGAAGTCGGCAACTTAATGGAGGTACGTCGCTTCTCACTTTGGCCATCAATATTTCACATCTTGATAATAATATTGTTCCACTTCCTTGGACTTACGAAAAGAAAAAGTGTCTGTTTTGTATTTGTCTCAGAGGTAACTGATTATTGAGATGTATGTTAGCAAAAAATCCACCTTAAGAATTGAATGTGATTCGTTCTCATTAGGATGGTCAAACTAGCATGAGACGTATCACATTGATTAGCCAATTAATTAATTAATTGTGATAATTAATTAATTAATTGTGAATTAATATTAGTCTGCAGATTTTGAATTTTTAGTCAAATAAAGAGCAATAGCCCCCGCGCATAAGCCTAATGAATCATTGTCAACCAAAAAATTTGCAAAATTCAGAGAAATCAAAGCAAGATTCTTCTCGGAAAAAGATGTTGCATTCATTAGCGAGGCTGATAACTGAATTGAATGCAAGGTTTTTTTCCATGTAGAATCCTGCATTCATTTTTCTAAATTATGCAATTTTTTGGTCATGAATGACATTTTGAGATTACCCGCAGAGGCTATCATCCTTTTTTTGGCTAAGAAGCCAAAATCTGTGAAGATTTTTTACATAATCGATGCAACATATCAAACTCCAGTTCGATGGCGCCAAGAATCTGGGACAAATCACCTCAAGACAGGCCTCTCTTGAAGCATCCTATTTATTTCACCCAGTTAAATTGTCGTTTCCCTTACGCTTAAATGCAACTTTGTCTCAGTGTTGCCAAATTTTCCCTCACAAATTGCATTTGACAAGGAGAATCCTAGGAATTTCTACCTAAAAATTTCACTGATTTTTCCTCTGATTTCATGCAAAAAGCAGACAATTTCAGACAAAAATTGCTCGGATCTATTCCTGTAAAATATCGAATGGTTTGAATCAATTTTGCAACCTTGAAATGGAGTTACTTTTCTTTGTGCAGGAAACGACGAAATGTGACTGTCCACAGTAAGAGAGACCTGTTTAAAAAAACCTGAATTTAAATCCTTTTTTCATTTTGAACAACAAATCATTTCTTATCCTCGTTGAAATTCAAGACAATAAACTTTTAATTCTCTAATATATTTATTCGTCTTTTTTTCAGGAATGGTGAACTCATCCTCTCAAAACTCTGGTGATGTGAAACAACGCAGAAAATCCAAGTCAGCCAAATAGCCAAATGGAATAAGACTGAACCATCTTTCTCCCCGTATATTATTGGGAGAAAGACTTTCAGATTCTCAATGGACGTTTCATACCTTTGCGAATGCTGTGATTAATATTCTTTTTTTTCAACCTCAGTTTTAGTATTCCCGTGTAAAGAGGAAGCTCATGTAAATTAGCTCATGTTAAGGTTCTCTTACGCCCAAAAATCAGGATTCTTTTTTTTTTTCTATTAGCATTAAACCAGAGACTTCAGTGAACTCTTGAAAACTAAGAGCAACAATTTTGGTTTATAATTTTTACTATATAACTTTAATCTATGGTGAAACTGTGGAAATGCGTATCTTGGTCTCCAGCAATGCCAGAGTTGCCACATTCAGGGAAAATGAAAACATTGTCATGGAAGAATCGTTAACTCACCTTTATTTGCTTTCTAGAATGAGTTTGATGTTTTAAATAACAAATTTTGTGTGAAAACAATTTCACATTAGGTCTCCTTAACCATCTGGTATACCCTCAAATCTCAATGAATTTTACGGAAATTTGCAAGGAAATCAGAGAATCTTCAGGAAAATCCATCTTGTAAACTCTGTGGCAACCCTGTTCTCTTCATGCTTCTTTTTGTACAGGGATAGCTCCTAAACTTTATTTCTTAAAAATTCCATGATTTTTCTCGTTTATCTGAAAAATATTCTGTGAAGACTTCAAACCATGATGTTGGCTCAGTTTCCTTTTAAAAAGTAAAATAGGAGCAGAGATTTTAAAACTCCGCAACCAAGATACGCATTTTTTTAATTTTCTATGTTGGAATTTTTTTATGTGTATAATGCTGTTTTCTATTCATCTTTAAAATTTACTAAAGTAAATTATCCTCTGGAGACCTTGTCGGCGTTCTCCGGAGTTGATATTAGTGGCATCTTTGACCCACCAATATATCGAAAGAACTTCTCTGATTATCATGCTCAAAATTACAATACTGCTTTGTATCAAAACGTGCTTCTTTCCTCTCTTTTTTCTAACTGATTTCAGTTAGAATTCTATGTATTTTCTTTCTTTGGTTTAGTTGGTAATTTGTTAAAATTTTGTTCTTTATATTAATAAGCTACCATTACGGTACTTTATTTTTTGTTAAGCAAACAAGTTCTTCATAAAGTTCAGGTTAAGTTGTAAGTTTGTGTTCATGCATACCCATCTTTTCTCTAAAACAAAAACAACATAAATTGAACTCCTTGAGTACTGTTGGGGTCAAAATATTTTTCTTTTCTTTTTAATGAAACTTTCTATCTCTTTTAATAATGAACAAAAAATATACTTCCGGTAATCAAAGCTATCTTTCAACCACAGAAGAGCTCTCTAAACAGCTTTGTTTTCAGCATACTTAAAGTAAGTCATTTTTTCTAGTAAACTCCTACTTAAAGACTTTTTTGTCTGTATCAAAGTTTTTAATCATAAAAATTCAAAATTTGCACCTTGAATGGCTTTTTTTCCTATTGCGCATGAAGAACTGAGAGATATTTTTTATCTAGATTTCAACTGAATGTGTGAGATTATGAGCTTTTCGATCAAAAAGTGCGGAACTTTTGTCTTAGTCATAAAAACCTAGCTTTAAGAGAAGTATTTGGTGGCAATCTAGTGTGCCATCACAGATATGAACACAAGTAAAAACCTAAATTGCAAGAAATAAAAATTTTAAACCTTTATTCAAAACAAATTACTTTTAATTGAGAAAGATAAACTTGTGAAATTATCCTTCAATTGAGTTGCAAGTCAGCCCTTTGATCCGCCTGTTTAAGAAAAAGTGTAATTGTTTTTTTCATTCTGTGGTGAAGTTCTTAAACAAAGATTTAATGTGACACCTAGAATTCAAGATGCAGGTGAAACAGAACTCGCACTCTTTACAAATTCTATACTTTTAAGAATTTGATTGAAATATCAAAGTTAGAGGGTAATGCATCTACACGTCAACCAAATTCTAGGTCTCTGGACCTGTATCTTGGTATTTTACCTCAAAATACAAGAGTTCTTTATGTTAAAGTTGAATTATGTTATAAATTCAATGTGCCAGAATCGCTTTTTTGCAACCTTCTTCGCTGCAAACCCTAACAGTAGATCTGAATTTTTTTTTATTTCCATTATACATTGTACTCGCATTTTTCAGTTCCAAAAAACAAGAATTTGCCCTTTAAAATAGCTCTATTAACTGGAACCCATGAATACATCCAGGAAAATTGCATTTTATTGCACCTGGTAGTTCTGTTCTTATTTTAAGAATTTCATCAAGTTTGCTGGATGTTTCAAGTTTGGGGCTTGGCTAAAAAAGATGCCTCAGAATTTCTTAAAAAATTATTATTTAGTAGCAGCAATATTCATTCTCTGGAATTAAAGTATCTATCTAACTATAAGCATTGTTTGTTTTTACTCGGATCGACTGTAGAGTAAAAACTTCTTATAAAAGACAAACGCTTCAGATCTAATTTTTAATGCGTGTAAATTTTTTTCTGTCATTAGAGTAGTCATTATTCAAAAAAGTCATCTGACCATAAGTTTTCTAGTTTTATATTCTATGGGGTATTAATGTAATTAATGAGGTTTTTGGACTCCATGTTAAAAAATGGTTGTGCTCAAAATCTGTTGATGTCAATGTCACGAATCAGTTCTCTGCAATTTTTTACTGTCCGTAAGTCTTTTCAGAACATAAACTGTAAATGCCACAATGTTTAGGTGACGTCTGAATTTTGATCAACTTTTAACAATTGAAACATCTTATGAAAGAAATTTTCTTCAAAATTGATCAAAACGTCCCTTGAAATTTGATTTCTAAAACTTGGAGTGGAAATTTGATTGAAATGCTGAAATCAACTTTATCAATTCAATGTTTGAACTTTTGTGCCTTTCTTGATGAAAAGTTATTACTTCAGACCTTAACAATGAAAAACAATAGATCCAGACAGAAGTCACTTCATAAAAATTTGAAGTAGGAAATAGTAATCATCTTGAAAATTTCCAAATCCATCTTACGAGCCACATTTTCTGCGTTATTCAATTTCAACTTCCATTCACAAGTTAAGAACCCAAGTTTAAAAGAGTCATATTGTGCACCATGATCTCTAACATACTTTATTATCAATGTTGTTTTGTTTCTTGACGAGTCTACGACTACCACTTACTGGAGGAAGAAAAAGATCTTGTCCAAATAGCCATTTGCTGAATTTATACATTCATTTTCAACAGCAAATTTGTTGCACACTAATTTTGGTTTCTTTTTCTTTTCTTTTTTTTTTTTTGCCAAGAGATATTTCAGTCAACTGATTCTGATATTTACATTAACACTCAATTTTTTTGTCAGATTTATTCTAAATAATTTATCGAGTATTTTCTGTTTTCCGCTAAATTCGAAAAGGAAACAACTCCTTTGTTGCTTTAGTCAATCATGTGCTGTTTCCAATTACTGAATCTATTTTTTTACACTACCTTTATCAGAATCTCTTTTCTCTTTGCCTTGAATTAAGGGAAATGTTACTTGTACCATTACAAGCAGCAGTAAGGTTATTTCGTAGATCACCTCCAGATGTAGTGATACAGAAATAAGAGACATTTTTGTAGTTTTGACCTGAGAATCATGTTCAGAATAAATCATATTCAGACCCAAGAATAAAATTCATGAATGTCTCTCTTCCTTTAGTTTGAATAGCTTTTTGAAGATCATCATTTCATTGGATATCATTGCCTAAGGATGAGACCACATATTTGCAATTTCGAAGATCTTTCAAAGCAGTGATAAAATTATGTTATGTTTGTCATCCTGTGAACTTAGGAAGCAAATGGAAAGAAAATCTTCATATCTTCACTGAGCGTTATCATGTGAAATTTCATCCTGAACTGACCATTCTTTTCTTGAGTACTCTGCGCTTACTGTGGCTCACTGTAGAAGGCGTTGTTATTGCAATTCAAAACTTGCCAGAACTTGAAACCATATTTCGTTTCTAAGGTAATGATAATCTTCTGGAAGCAGGCTTGGGATAGCCTGTTGTCATTTAATGTAAAGCGTTAATCTATCTTAGAAAATAAGTTACTGTGTAGTCGTAGTTAAATTATAATGGGTCAAGGGCATAACATTTCTGCAGATTATCCGTATCCCCCCCCCCCCCAAACAGCTGAATTTTTAAAAATCTCCATCTCATGGAAGTGATACCTCACTGGAAAGCATCCCACCTTGATTGGAAATTATTATGTTTCCCAATAACGATGGGAATCCTAAACATGTTCAGCCTATTTTGAAAGGTGACCTAGTTGTAACTTATGTGAAGGCATAAGTATCCGTGCCTTTTTTCATGTTACCTCTTACTTTAATATTATATCTATACTTACTTTAAACGTTCAACATTATTTTTGTGATTGAAGATTATAAGTAAAAGTGATAGCGGTCCGATTTTGATGGCTTGAAAATTTTAATCGAAATACTAATATGAGCTGGCATTAAATGGAAGATTACATCAAGCAAAATTCTGTTGCAAAAACATTTAAATGTGATTGATTGAAAATTGCAAATTAAATCATAATTGTCCTCAATAAGTAGTTGTACTGTTGCACCATTTTCGTTGACACTTTTAAGACACTTCAAATGTCAAAATGCAGACTTTGAGAAAAGGTTTCATCTGACTTTTTTTCCCTCTGTTTTTTTTTTTTTTTTTTTTTTTTTTTTTTTTTCTGTTAAAAATTAGGCAAATTTCAATTAAGTGCAAATGAAGAAATCGGGAAAGCTTTATCAAGCCCAGAGAAAATCAAGGAAACATCAGAATCTTTATGCCAGCAACCTTTGTACAGCGAAAATCCTGTCTCCTGTGTATTCAATCGTGAAAAAATTTTCATTGCTGAACAGCAATTATTGTTTTGCACAGATGAAAATTACCATGAAAACTAATGAAAATTATTTATGAAAGGATGGATGATAGAAGATGGTATCAGGGAAATAATTTTCCAATCATCAAAATCTGATCGTCTTTAGTCCTAGCTTCTAGTGTTGTTGAACTTTTTCCTCTTGCAAGTTTATTTTTTGTGCCAGACTGATTGTTCAAATTCAATTACTTTTGTTACATGACAGTCTGTTGTGTACTTGTGGAATTATTTTTAAGTTTGATCCATGATTAAATTTTTGAGTTTCGAATCATATCTGTGCAATTATTGTTATTTTTGTTTTATCCTAATTTTGTCTGGAACAATGTTGGACTATTTCGGGGTCAAACATGGAAGTTATCAGATCAGGCTGAGGCAAAGCTAGCCCACAAGAAAAGGACCCGCTAAGTCCGATTTTCAGGTCTAAAATTCTCCACAAGTTCATTAGAGCTCTAAATCAGCTGCAAATATGTACAAAATGGTGAAAAACTGGCAATAATACTCGTTTCTCGGCTCAGGAAGCTTTGGCGTGTCTCACGAGCACACGCAATAAATTCTACGCCCCTAACTACTCACACCGAAAAAAAAAGTGAAGTTGATTTCACATTCTGGTTGTAAAAAAAGTGCGCGAGAACTTAAAAGATGCTGAATTACCGGCCACAGCAGTAAGTTATACATCTTGGCATTGCTTAAATAACTGCTGTAGCGGATAATTCAGCATTTTAAGTATAAGTTCTCGCACACTTTTTTTACAGGATTTGACACTTATCTCGAAAAAGCTTCACCCGTCCAAAATCTAGGAAAATCAACAGGGGGTACCATGACTCTTGAGGATCAGAATAAAAAATCTGCCCCACCTGACAACTAAGGAGCGCAACCCCCGGGGTTGTCCCACCCCTGGGGTGCCCGACCTGGCTTCTATGGAGCCCCGAATTGTCCCGGGGGGAGGGGGGGGGAGGTAAATTATGTCCAGAACACTTTATTCTATGCAGATTTTTAAGACTTCTTCATCAATTTTCTTGCGGACTTTATTTTTACTCTTCCTGGTTCTATTTTCATCTTACAAAATTGAACTTAGATTCACCAAAGGTGAACAGAAAAAAGTATACAGGGCCGGATTAACCTACTTGCCGCCCATGGGCCGCTAGTATTTTACCGCCCCCTTTTCATTTGTTTTGAAACATCTATGAAAACCATCATAATGAGCGGGGGAGGGGTGCATATGACGCGTTTACTGGTGTTGAACACATTTTTTGGGAAAGCCCTGTCAACACTACTAGCAAAAGTTCACGGAACTTTGCGCGAAAGTTAAGTTTCGCAAACCTATCTCTGTGTGGACAAGGCATTCCATTCATAAGAAATGAACGAAAAAAGTATGAAAGAACAAACATAAATGTGGATTAATGATTTTAACTTCCGCCGCCGCGCCTCGCAGACCGCACTGTGTTCGACGCAATGCGTGAAGTATTCACGCAGTCTTGTAGGCGCTATGCGTCTCACGCTGATAGCACTGTGTTTGCCGCAATGCGTGAGGTATTCATGCATTCTTGTAGGCGCTATCCGTTTCACGCTGTCCGCAATGACCGCACTGTGTTTGATGCAATGCGTGAAGTATTCGTGCAGTCTTGTAGGCGCTAATATGTGTTACATGCCGATCGACGCGCCGAGGGCTTTCTCCTTTTCATCTCAAGTCCTCGTCAGCATTTCTCTCTAGGTAAGTCGCGCCGTTCGAGGCCAAATTGCGTGTTTGGTTTCTAGGTGCTGTCTCTTGTATGACTGAAAGTCGACAAAAGTAGAAATTACTATACTCTCAGAAAATTAGAGATTTTGTCGCCCTCCTCGTTTGTAATTTTTTTTTAATTCCGAATTTCAATAATACCGTTACTTAAAAAAATTGCAAAATTTGCCGCCCCCTATAGATTTGCCGCCATGGGCCGCGGCCCATGTGGCCACCCCCTCAATCCGGCCCTGAAAGTATACCTCAGTGTAGAGGTGATATTTTTGCACTTTTTGGTGCAAAATTTTTTTTTGATCAACTCGATTCAATTCAAAATCATTATTCAAGAAATAGGTAGAAGTCTCTTGAATGTGACTCAAAACTCGACGGCGCGCGGTCAAACATGCCGAACATGCGGGATCTCCGGATCTACTTAATTGTCGCTTTGGCAACGCTGTTTGAATATGATCAATGCCATCTGGAGATTAGATTGATAAACATGTAAACACTGTGATAAGTGATAAGTTCCAAGTGATAGTATCCTGTTCCTGCACGTTAATTTGCCATCGTGGATGATTCTGTTCTTCTGAGCAATTGATACTATCCCAAGTATGTCATCATTCTGCTGTTTCTCCATTCTAATTTTCTCATATGTATCTTGCACACTTTAGGTCATGCAGTTATTACATTTTGTTTACTTACCCCTAGACATTTTCAGCATTTGTAGGTTAGGATTTTGAGTACACCTGTCAATATTAGTACATATTACTCACCTCATCAGCATGATTTTCCTTTTAAAGACATTGACAGTCAACTAATACTTCTTTTACTCCAAATTTTTTAAGTCTCTTGAAAGCGCAAACATATTGTAGGCGGAGGTCCATGGCCCCTCTTGCCTCCATCCGCATGTTAGATTACATACCGTGTTGGAATGAACACATCTCCAAAGTTTTGGTTTAGTTGAAATGAAAATGAGACCTACACCATGCAATTTGGCAGTAAAATTCATCGTTTGAGAACTGTAATTCACTGCCTCCTGGTTGATATCACTATATCAGTTATTGTCCCAGCTCTCATAGGATAATTCATTTCTCTCCCCACCTTTGTCTGCAGTCCTATGTTTTTCTGTTTCATGTATTTGTATTCATGCTTAAATCTTATTCTAATTTTTCTCTATTTTATATCAGACAAGTCATGGCGGATATCAGTGCAAAACCTGTGAATGAAGAGGATTTACAGAGTCTGAAGGATCGGATGAAAGTGATTTCTGAAGCAGACCCAAGTCAATATCACAATGATTTTTCCCTGAGACGATACTTGCGTGCATTTAAAACTGTTGATGCAGCCTTCCAGGTATATTTTTCTTCAAACACCTGTTTCTATATATAAGCTGATTTTATAGCTTTCTGCAACACCCAGCCGCCAAAGTCCGCTATCCTCCCGAAGCCATTTAGGAAGCGTGCACGCCCTCATTCTTTCTAAAACCCCCTGTCACCACCCTTTCACTGGGCGTCCCCTTCGGCTCTTGTTGATTCTTACACACAAATGTTCACTGTCACATGTGAAAGATTCAAAAAGAGTTCCTGAAATGCCTCGGTGACTAAGTGTTCATGCTATTTCTTCCAATTAGTAATATCTATGAAATTTTCGCTCAGATTTTCTCGCAGAATTGAATGCGGTTCCAACAATGTTGTCCATCATTGGTGTAACTTGTGGGTCTGGGAGGAAGGCTCCCCCTCCCCCCATTTTCTAGTCATGCTGATGTGGTCCATCACCAACATTTATTTTGTAAATTGGGAAACTTCATGGAATAATTTAGTATAAAATAAAATTAAACCTGGAATCCTGCTTGTTTCAAGTATTTTTTTTCACATCACATCATTCAAATAACATGTCTTCTTTGCCAATCAGCTCCGCCCATTGGAAATGAAAATGAATGTGCATGTAAATGAGAATTATATGAAAAACTTTTAAGAATCAATATGAAATAAAATATGCACGTAAGCAAAGAATTACATGCGGTAAGAGGAGGAATTTGTCAATACCTACCCTGCAACGATGATAGAAATGTTAAATGTATGGTTTTATTGATATTTTTTATATTATTATTGATATTGTCTTGAAGTCAAAAATTTCCCTGTGGGAACCTTCGAAAAATCTTGGAATGTTCAGCCCTTGTAGTTTGTCTTATTTTGCCTCAAAGGCAAAAACAGAACTTCATAATTGCCCTGCAAACTTGACATTATTTGACTCACCTGCGAGTCATTGAATCAGTAAGATCCTATGATGAGGGTTGATCTAAAAAGGAGCATTTTTTTTTTCTTTCTTTCTTTTTCTTTCTTTATGTATATATCTTGCATTGATAACCTGCAATAAAATTATTCTCTTTTCCCTTCAGCAAATTTTGAAGACGAACAAGTGGAGGGCAGAGTACAAAGTTACAGAACTTACGGAGGAGCATCCAGTGATCAAAGATTATTTGACAAAGAATAAAGTCAAGGTTCTGAAGCACAGAGATATGCAGGGCCGCCCTGTTATATACATTCCTGCTAAGAATCATAGTGCCAATGACAGAGATATCGATGAGTTAACTCAGTATATTGTTTATTGTTTGGTAAGTTATCCGCCTATCCATTCAATATTACTAGTTTAGCCTACTTTTTTTTTTTTTTTGTGTGTTTTCTGATTAAAGCAAAGAGCTTCTTAAGTAATTGAATCAGCTTGTGCTGGAACTTTATATGGCAAGTTTTTCAGTAAGTGTTAAAAAAATTGAAAATAAAGTTAGACGGGATAATGCAATAGTCCCGCACTACTTCTATGACCCCTAAGGGTCTTGCCCCTTTTCAAGATGGTCCCTCTAAATTTTGGGGGTTTTCCAAACGTTGTCTCCTTTGAACTAAATGATCACCCTGCATGCCTTTCAAAAGGACTGTTGCTAGATGTAAGCATTGCCATGATGATGAGTTATTCTACAGTAGTGTTTAGCAAGAAACACGTTTTCAGGCCTTAAAATAGCTCTAAACTGCTATTTTAATCGTCAGAAAAGAGGCGTTCAGTTTTGTTATTAAAGATTGTTTCTTATCGGCCTGAGGCTTATAAGGTCATATTGGGCGATGACCCATCATTTCAACCCCCTTGATTCCAATGCAACATGACGGTTATGCGGTTCAAATCATAAATAAATTGTTTTATTTAAAAAAAATAACACTTTTATTCCCTTCTAACAGCAATGATATTAGAACATTATCGCGAGCACAGTCGAGATACACAAACTCTTGTTACAATAGCAGTCCGAAAGTAAATAAACACTTGCGGATGAAAGGATTAGCAGCCAATTCCTCTTGTGTGAATCGTTTTATCGGTGCTCTTCACTTTTTTACCCAATGCTTTCTGTAATTCCAGGAGGAAGCTTGCAAGAAATGTTTTGAAGAAATCGTTGATAACTTGTGCATTGTATTTGACCTCAAGGACTTCGGTTTAAGTTGCATGGATTATCAAGTTGTGAAAAATTTGATTTGGTTGCTGAGTCGACATTACCCCGAGCGTTTGGGGGTTTGCCTTGTCATCAATGCACCCATGTTGTTCACTGGTTGTTGGGCAGTTATCAAAGGCTGGTAAGGAATTCTCTCCTAATTTTTTATTTATTCTTACTTTTTTGTCAATCCTCTCAGGTGTGGATACTTGACAATACTTGATTTTCCCTCCAACATCCTCTTGGATTTGCTTAAATTTTTATGAGAAATTGAGGAAATAAACTTGACAATACTAGGTAGTAATTTTGGAAGAAGACAAAACTTCTCCAGAAAATTTTTGAACAAATTCATCAGACATGCAAGCTGACTTTGTACACTCAATCTAATGGACTAATAGAGAAGCTGCAAGTTTAAGCTTTATGATATGTTAGTACCCCAGAGCCGAAAGGTACTTAACTCACATTTTTGGAAAAATGGAGTCAGTGGCGTTTACAAAATCTCCATCAACGGTTCTGTGTCTGTGGAAAATATGGTAGTTCTATCTTACGCCAGTTATGAGGTATGGAATTTGAAAAATTGCAATTTACATTGGAATCAATGGGGCCGGTTTTTCCCTGATATCTCAAGAAAACTGAAATGGAGTTGGGTACCTTTTGGCGCAGGGGCACTGATATGTTTTTCCATCAAAATTTCATGTAGAACATGATTTGTGCAACAAAAATGTATAGATTTACTTCTTATCAAGAAATTAGCGTTTTTTGATGCCCAAATTCAGACCTCCTGCTCATTAAAAGAACCATACTTACTCTATGTATATATGTCGCAGACGAATAGTCAAATCAGGCATTTTATCAAATGACTGGGCAGTTATTCAAATGATGGTCTATGAAGTCTTGCATGTTATTGTTGAAAAGCTTTGGAATTTAAGTGTATTGAATGTAAGAACTCATCACATTTACGGATTTGCTCTTGTATTTTGCTCTCCGAACGCTCCTCATATCTTTTAACCGTCAACGTTTTAAAATTCTGTATTTTACTACATGCTGAAAATCCCGAGATAAAAGCTTGTTTAAGGACTAGATCTAATTTTTTTACGTTTGTATGATGCCAATTTTTACAGAAACTTCTCTCCCAGATGAGCAAATAATTATTTTGTCTAAAATTAGCAAAAGAATCAGGATTTCAAAGTAACTAAGAATATTTGACCATGTATGTCTTGCAAAGTATACATGTTTTGGGTAAGCGTCAGTCAGGTGATGGATCGAGAAACCCCTGAACAGTGAGTCCCACTAGAAACAATATTTCATTGAGACTCTACACTGCATATCTAAACAATAAAATTCAAGTAAAAAAAATCACTTTTTCAATTAAATTTAGATAAGCTTAAAAAAACTTTCCTCTGTTTTCAGTTCAATTCATATTGATTATGTATTCTGCTTTAGATCATGCACCTTTCACTAACTTTGTTTTTTTTTTTTTTATCATATCTTTTTAGGCTGGACGAAAACACAACCAGTAAAGTAACGTTCGTTTATAGTGATGAAGAACTGTGCAAGTACTTGATTCCAGACATTCTACCAGATGGAATTTAGATAAGCAGTCTCGTAACGGGATAATAACCTTAAAGGTACTATAGTGATTTGCACGTAATCAATCATTTTGGAACAAATTCCAAGTTCACTCTGTTTTTATGTTTGTCTAACAAATTTTAATTTTTATTCAATGTTGTTCTCATACTTTATCTCCGTATTCCAAAATTGCCTAACTTCCAAAGTTGACAATTGTTAATTTAAGTTCTGGCTCTTGTAAATTTGTATTCTTACTGGCATACCTGAGTGCACTGTACCTGCCATACTAATGTGCAACATACATATTATAGTGTCTTTTAGGTAGGTAGTCTGATTATTCAATATTTGTACCTCTTTAATAATGTCAATTAATTTAAATTGTTCATTCAAGATTTCTCTGAACATTTTTGTTCTTTTTATCAGTATTCTCGAAAACTGTACTACAGTTGAAAATCACAATACTATTATAAGGGGGCACAGCATACTCCTGAAATCAAGTTTTTTTTAAGTTTTTCCTCATACCTCACAGGAAAAGTTTTAGCACTGACTTTGGCAGACTTAAAAATACAAAACTGTTTGGATTGCATGCCCCAGAAGGAAATCATCTTGATTACATCGTTATAAAAATCGTGTAACTTCGTCTTTGCTTTAAAAAATATGAAATACTTGTACAGTAGTAAGATTTACACAATTGCTTTCCCTTGAAATTTTAAATTTTGTTGGTGAAGAAGCAAGAGTTAATTGCAGATCCAGAAAATTGTTCTTATAAAGATGAAAATGCTTTTACAAAACTTTAAACACAGTGGTTCCTTTCTGCTAAATGCGATCCAATCTACCTAGTGTTGAAAAATTTTAAATTGGGCAGTGAATAACCAAAATCCTCAAAACCTTTGCCTCAAATACATTGCAACGATAGAGTAAATTATTTATCCAATGAGAATTGAATTCCCTTCATCACAAATGTGTTAACCCAAATATGCTTCCATAAGTCTTACCTCAAATGATTTAACATTATTTTCTTGAAATATCATAAGGTATGCATGAGAGATTTTTCTGTCGTAGGTTGAAACTCTCTCAAACAGTTTAAGGGTCCTCTTTTTTTCTAATTCTTATTTTAAGGAAAAGAACAGGCAAAAAGGACTTTCAATGTCATACAAATGAAACTTATCTCTGTTATTTACATGAACAATCTTTCCTTTCTGATGTTATTGTTTCCAATTATTTTTTAGTACATATTAGGTAAATTGACTGTGAAACTGCAAGAATGCAGTATTGATTGCGATGTTTCAAAATCTCAGCTCTTATTTTATTTCTTCAAAGGATTTCTTCAAATACTCCTCACATTGAGAAGAAAAGTTACTGAGGTCCTCAAGAAATGACGTTCAGTAGTTTTCTATTCAGAAAATATAGGACAGACATATATATATCATTATAATGTTTTCGAAGGTGATGTAGAACTGGAACGTTTTTTCCAGTAGAACGTTTTTCCGAAAAACGCTTTATCAAAAAACGACTGGTCAGGACCTGAAAAAATTAACGTTGTTTCCAAAAAAGTTTTTTGAGAAAAACTATAGCGAGATACGACCGTACAGTAGGAAGTCTGTAACCCTGCAAACCGAGACACGTAACTCTGCAGTTTTAACGTTGATATGCTCCTAATCTACAAATGAAAGTAGTTTTAACCCTGCAAAATTTGTATCTCCGCTCTATTTGTACTAATTATTGTTTTGGTCAGCCATCTATGAAAGCTGAATTGATTGTAAATTTTAGTAGTCCCCCCCCTCCCATGCTGGTTCATCTTCTCTGAATTGTTTGCAGTACTCCCATTTTGCCTTTTAAAATAGAATGTTCATTGACAGCAATCTCACTTGACATCGTAACTCAGCAATGCAGGGACTACTTGTTAGATGACCGAAGTGCGAAACCACGTTTTTTTTGTCGCGTTGTTTCAAAATTTCTGCTCTCATTTTATTTTTATGAAGAGAAACTTGCAACTTCGTAGCTGATAATTTTCGCAGAATATTCTGCGGAGCGAAAAGAAAAATCAATTAAATTTTCAAGAAATTACATTCTCTAGTTTTCCAAAGAAAAAATAATGTATGACAGGAAGTCTGCGATGTCATAAACTGAGGCCCGTGTTTTTGCACTTTAGCCATTGACTTTATCTTGCAGCTTCTGAGTGGTCGAGAAGCAACTTGCCTTTATTCTTACTAGTATTTTCTCTGTCCACTCATCAATGTCATTTCTTACTCTTTCCCCAAAACTCAGAATAGAACTGTACAGCTCACTCTATGAGTTTTTACTCTTAATGCCTAATTATATGAGATGACTATCAATAGTCTGAAAATTCTAATCTCTGTGCTGCGAGTCATCGGTGAAAAGACATTTGAACCTCTATTTCTTTCTCTGAATTTTTCATTCCTTAAATCTCCTGTCTTTAAAATTTGAAATGTTTAAATATGTATTGACTGATACTAGAGACCATTAACTTGCCTTCCAATTTGAAGATTCAGCTGTGATACAATTTTTTCCTCGGTTTATTTTTCCTTGAAAAATTTTGAAGTCTAAATAGTTCTGTAGTTTTTAGAATTTTCCTCTTCCTTTCAAGTCTTAGCTCGTTTCACCCTTTGGCATGCACTAGTGAAGAAAGGTGACTGCATTGAAGACAAAGAGATTTAACAGTACTAGCTAAAGTTTGTTTATTTGAATATAATTTCCTTTACAACCTAAGCACAACAAGCTTTTATAATCAAAATTTCTACGTGCAAATTTCGAGAAAAGGTGGGGCTATGAAGTGAATTTCCCGGCATTTTTACATGCCTTATCTTGAAGGAATGTTGCAACACCCAATTGATGTTTGAGGAGGGCTCTTTGATTATTGCAAGATCTACAGATGCCATCCGCCCTCAGTTTCTTGCATTTAAATAAATGCAATCAATCAGCATAAAATTCCTTTTATTCTAGATGCGGTCTTTTTTCCTGCTATTTGAAGGTTAAAAGATTTGTATTATTGAACAAGATTCTTTCAGTTTTTCTCATCTGTGTAGCATTGATACGACAATTCAACCAATATTTTTTTGTAGGGCCCAATTACCAAAATCCAAGTCCGGAGAAAAACCGTGCTTATTCGGTGTGCACTCTATCTTTTGGGCCCAAAAGTGTTTGTCTTAAAAATACCTCTTAAAACTGGGCTCAAAAGATTGAGCACAAGCTGAAAGATACACTTTTTCTGTCTTTCTTGAAACTTAAATTTTGACGTTTGAGCCTTGCAGAAAAATATCGGTTCTATTTTAGTGCTGTCCTTCCTGCCCAGTACCTGAACCAGTGCCGTGATTTAATCCTTTTAAGTATTATTAGATAGTATTAATGTTTGTTGTTAGTGCCTAGACTGTCAGTTTTTAAATGGTATCAAAAAATGTTTGCAGCCCAGCCAGCTGCAATGTTTAGTTAGTTTTCAGAGGCATTGTTTATTTTTCTAGTTTTGAAAACACCTTTCTACATTGACTACCTTAATCGTGATTGTTTTCTCAATATTTATTAAACGATAGATCTTGAATTAAATTCAGCACAACCAAAGTAAGCTGGTGACAAAAAAAAAGTACCCAAGAAGTGCGAATTGTAACATGAAAAAGCTCAAGGAAGCTATGTTAGAACTTTTTTTTCTCTTTGCTACCTTAATTTCTCCTGCAATCGATTTTTTTTGCCACCTGCCTAAATTCTTCCAACAGCAACACCAGGAAACACAGGAGACAAATTGAAAAGCCTTAATAACTTACATCGGGAAAAATGTTGGCTCACTAAAATTGAGCTTATACTTATTATCTAAAGAAAGATAATAATTCTTTACTGGCCAAAAGAACCAAAAATAATTCCAGTTTTTAGTTTGATTTTGTTACGATCTGTCTGAGTTGCTCCTGAGTTATTAACTTACTTAATCTTGAAGGTTTTCTGAATATCTATTGACCCCATTTTGTATGCACACCCATAGAGAGGCAGAAAATCCTCCCTCTGAATGAATCAATTTGGTAAATTTAATATTGCTTTAAAAAAAATTATTATATCATCGGCTCCACCATGTATTTCGACGGCATTATTGTAAAGCCCTTGATGTCTACCCTGCAATGCACCGTGAAGATGTTTGCTTTTCTAAGTCTTCTGTAACGTTGCTTTTGTATTCCTTGTATGAACCGTATTATCAAACATGGGATAACAAAGCAGAAGGTACAGTCATCAAAATAGAGAATTGTAAATGTTTGAATGTTCGCATAGAAATAAAGAAAATTTCAAAAAAAAATTTGTAGAATTTTGATTTTCTAATGACGCAGTACAGAGATAGCTCCTTGATTATTTTTTCATTCTATGGTAAGATTCCAATTGAGTTGATACATACAATGATCTTGCGGTTTTTTTTTAAAAAAAATCAATAAGATATGAACCTAAAATTTTCAGAAAAAAAACACCCACACTAGGATTTGAATAGTATGCAGAGAGTGGACTTATTCCAAGCATAATTCAATAGTTGAAGGAACTGAACATTTATTTAAAAGAAAACTTTACTAAATTATGTACAAAATAAAAAACTAATAACTTCCTAAAAAAATAAATAGACAAACACATCACAGTGGAAAAAATTATTACAGTCACAGGCGTTTGGCACAATTGCTTTTAAATTCTGTTGTAAAAGGTAGGTGTTTAATGATTATAAAACCATTCTAGAATCTAGAATGCAATATGAGAAGACAAACACATATCGACGGTGAAACTACCAAACCACGTATCTCGTTTGCGGTGTTTAAAAATCTACGCTCACATTATATTTTTTTGAAGTAGACCAAATCAATATCATTCCTTGAAATTTTCACGGAATTTTCTCCACACAAAGAGGAAAAATCACAGAAATACTCAAGACTGGGTGTTAAGTAGTTTTTCATTTAAAAAATAAAGTACGACAGGAAGTCTGCGACGTCGCAAATCGAGATATGTGGTTTGGTAGTTTCACCGTCGATATAAGAAACACTGGATATTTCATCGAATTTTTAGGAGTCGGAGACGCCTTTTTGGAGCCAAAGAATTCATGCATACTTCATGTTATGGAATTCTGAAGCAGAAAAAAATCGAAGTGGCAAAGTATTTTCAAGAATTTGCAAAACCCGAAAGGCGAGGTTATTATTGGAAGGTACAGTGTTTTAAACCAATAAAACCGAGGACACATCATACAGGCAACAAAATAACTCTCCAAAAATTTAAAAGACATTTTCATGGGAAAAATATTGAGGAGGAAGGTACATTCGGAAGACAATAAAAAAAACTACTTCTTAGAAGTTACCTGGAAATCTTCAGAGGAATAATGCGTTTCTTGGAATTTTGGGATTCCTTCAAAACCAGCCTCAAACACTTTATTTGTTAGGTCAAAAATTGGCGCAGCTACATTCACTTAAGTTGCACCTAATGAAGAAAATATGATTCATAATTTTGCACTTTTTACAAAATACATGAAATAAATGAGATACTTTATGAGGTTACCTCAGCATGAATATTTATAACTGAGTATATAAATATTTCACGGAAACGGAATTTCCTTAGAAAAATGTAAAAAAGAGGACGAAGGAGGAAGGAAACAGGTCAAAAATCCAAGGGATCGTACGAAGAAAATGAGCAAAAAATACTTACAAAAAGAATGTGCAGGGAAAATCATTTACTTCAGAGAGTTGCTTTCTGGGCATGCTGAATGAAAAATCTCAGAGGGCTAGCTCCATGGAAAAGTTTACAGTTTCTGCAGTAAGCAATCCACATTCTTTTGAAAATCTTTGGCACTGGGTTGTGATGAGGTAAACTAAAAAAAAAAAAAAAAAAAAAAAAAAAAAAAAAAACAGAATTATTTTTAAAATTCTACTATTTCAAGACTAGGCTTGAGGACTTTGCAGTAGAAGAAAGTTGAAACTCACATTTCAAAGTTTTAGAAAGTTTTTCATACTTATGAGCATTTTACCAAAAGTTGTAAAAAAATAAATGATAAATTTTATGTAAAAATATTAGAGTTGGGCCGGGTATCCGGCGATTATCCGGATTGCCGGATTATCCGGCCGGATACCGGATATCCGGCTCCGGCCGGATACGATTTTCGCGAGTATCCGGATCCGGCCGGATAATCGCGCTATCCGGTTTTTGGACCCGCCGAATAGTGCTTTTTTGGCCCTGAGAATTTCGATAAATTTTTGGTGATATTCTTTCTTTTTTCTTCCCTATCAATACAATTTTCTGTATTTTTTCCTGAAACTTTTGACTTTTTTTCAGTCATGGTAATTGTTCGACCTTTATTACCGGAATAACGCACATGTTCTGCTAATTGACGCGATCGCAACGTAAATTCCTCTAATCCGCGACCCGTGTGTTTCACTATGGAACGCCGTTAGTGTCAAAACCCTTTTCTTGCGCGCGCGGAATTTTTTCTGGCGCGCGGAATATTTTTTCGGCGCGCGGAAAGAAAAAACCCGTTTTCGATGAAAATCTCTGAATTTCCGGATTCCGCGCCGGTTTTCGATATATTTGCGCCGTTTGTGTCAAAATTATTTTTGTCGGCGCGCCGCTTCAAATCTGTTCCGCGCGCGGAATTTTCGATATATCGATTCCTGCTCGCCGTTTGTGTCAAAACTATTTTTTCCGGCGCGGCGCTCCAAATCTGTTCCGCGCGCAGAATTTTCGATACATCGATTCCTGCTCGCCGATCGTGTCAAAACTGTTTTTTCCGGCGCTGCACCAGAAAATAATTCCGCGCGCCACTTTTTCGATATATCGATTTTTCTGCGCGCGGAGAATACAGGATGATCCAAAAGTCCCTTCCACCCCCTCTAACTTTTTACCTAATTGAGGTAAAGATTTGAAACTTGGGGGATATTCCTAGGTCAAGGGGAGCTACTTTTTGGCCCCCCTAAAATTTTCAGGGGGCCCCCCTTGGGGGGCAACGGCCCCCAACTTTTAATTTTCAAATGGGAAGACCCCCTTTGTGATAGCTCGTTTGAAAGAACATAAAAAAAGAAAACTTTTCGCGCAAACCCGAAGTCAATATCTCAAACCGTTTCAAAATGGCGGCCGGTTAAAGTTCAAAATGGCCGAAAATTCATATCGGTTATTTGTCGATGGATTTGCGCGAAAATCGGTATGAATGGGTATTTTGACACGAGAAAAACGAATTTGATGTTAGATTTTCAAAAAAACCGAAATTTCCAAAATGGCCGCCGTTTAAAGTTTAAAACGGCCGAAAATTGTCACCTCGGTTTTTTGCTGATGAATTTGCCTAAAACTTGGAATTTGAGAGTATTTTGGCATAAGATAAACAAATTTGAACTTAGATTTCTAAAAAAAATCAACTTTTGGTCATTTTGAACTTTAACCGGCGGCCATTTTGGAAATTTTGGTTTTTTTTGAAAATCTTACATCAAATTCGTTTTTCTCGTGTCAAAATACCCAACCATACCGATTTTCGCGCAAATCCATCGACAAATAACCGATATGAATTTTCGGCCATTTTGAACTTTAACCGGCCGCCATTTTGAAACGGTTTGAGATATTGACTTCGGGTTTGCGCGAAAAGTTTTCTTTTTTTATGTTCTTTCAAACGAGCTATCACAAAGGGGGTCTTCCCATTTGAAAATTAAAAGTTGGGGGCCGTTGCCCCCCAAGGGGGGCCCCCTGAAAATTTTAGGGGGGCCAAAAAGTAGCTCCCCTTGACCTAGGAATATCCCCCAAGTTTCAAATCTTTACCTCAATTAGGTAAAAAGTTAGAGGGGGTGGAAGGGACTTTTGGATCATCCTGTATTCTCCGCGCGCAGAAAAATCGATATATCGAAAAAGTGGCGCGCGGAATTATTTTCTGGTGCAGCGCCGGAAAAAACATTTTTGACACGATCGGCGAGCAGGAATCGATATATCGAAAATTCTGCGCGCGGAACAGATTTGAAGCGGCGCGCCGACAAAAATAGTTTTGACACAAACGGCGCAAATACATCGAAAACCGGCGCGGAATCCGGAAATTCAGAGATTTTCATCGAAAACGGGTTTTTTCTTTCCGCGCGCCGGAAAAATATTCCGCTCGCGCAAGAAAAGGGTTTTGACACTAACGGCGTTCCATAGTTTCACTTTCATAGATGCAGGTGGAAATTCAAGGCCCGAATTTTGTTAGCTACGACCGATCGTGAGTCGAGTAAACTTAACCTCAAAAATCGCGACATTTTTCGCGCGAAAAAGCACTATCCGGATCCGGTACTATCCGGATCCGGCCGGATACTTTTTTGAATTATCCGGTATCCGGATCCGGCCGGATACAAAAAACCGATATCCGGATCCGGTTCCGGTGACGCGAAAATTCCATTTCGGCCCAACTCTAAAAAATATTTTGAACCAAATTGAAGTTTAAAATATCTCAGTCTGATTTTATGGACCTTTCCATGGGTGGAAGCAGGAAATACAAAAAAGCTGTGCTGTATTGATGATGGGTCCAATTAAACCCAAAACACATCTACCCAAGTAGCAGTGATTGCGATAAATAGCGATTTTATCAGTTGATTGTCGCAATTATATCGGTCACAATTTATCGCAATATTACTGAATAAAAAATTGCGATTTATGGCGATTAAATCGCTATGCATCGCAATATTTTGTTCAATAAAATCGCGATCAATTTTTGTCGATACAATCGAGATTAAATTGCCATATATCGCGTTTTTTGTTGCGATAATAGTGCGATAAATTGCTGGGCGATAAAATCGCGATTTTATTGCAACAAGATCGAGGATAATCGCTCAGATGTTGATGATCTCAGCGATTTTATCGCTGACAAAATCGCAACAAATCGCGATTTTTCCGTTGAAAAATGCTACTTGGGTACAGTTGCTTCCTGATTGGACGCAACTAGTGTTGTGCCAAAGAGCTTAATTCCACAAGGAAAATTATACTCAATGCAAGATTTTCCCTCTACAGTGAGAATGAAATGACATCACCTTGACTGATCATATTTGTATTGTCAACCAATGTGAGCTTATTGACTGGTGTCTCGCCGCTTTTGTTCTTTGTAGAAAAAGGTTGATTTTCCATCTTAAAAGACAAATTAGGATAATATTAAAAATAGTTAATTACCTCGTACGATGAAAACACAGGATCTGGTGGGGTGAAATGAATTTTTTCCTTTAAAGATACTAAAATCAACCAGGCAAGATCTCTATACTTTTTAGCCACAGTTTCAAATAATTTTTTAGCACTTTGCTGAAACAAAAAAAAATTAAGGATTAGGCACATTCCAACTTTCAATAATAATTTCGTGCCTTCCAGTGATTAGGCATCATTCTCCTATCATTGAAAATCTACATATTAATGGCTGAAGTAAAATAATAGTTTATTTTCTTTAGAAATATACTAAAATGCACAAATTTATGAATTTTTTTTTCTTTTGGAAAACCAGAAAAAACCCCATAATATCTCCTTTAAATTTTCTGTGAATACTCACAATCTATTTAAGATTTTACTAATTACTTTTTCGGGTAAGATTAAAAAACCCGCAAACATCCTTTTAGTCATACAGTTAAAGCCACTTGACAGTTTTCATTTAATTGATGAGTATCGATTTCTAGTTATTCACAACTGAACATTTCCATTATTCATTGCACATTTCAATCAAGCTACATTTTGCAATAACAAACTATAATTTCTGACGCATCTGTAAAGACACTCATGTGCACAGGGAAACTAGAGGTACATTCGTCATTTATGAACTGAGCCAAAAATTGTAGTTTAGAATTGAAAAATGTAGTTCAATTAATAGGCATACAAATTATCTCATGAAAAATATATAGCCGTTTGCAAATAATATTGGTAATAACAGAAATACTGACGACATAACTCAAGCAATCTAACTTCCGTTCGATCCGGCGGGGGTAAAAATACTTGTTAATATCTCTTTCAGAAGTTGATTTCCGAATTTCCCCTAGTGTGAACAGTTTCCTCCATAATATTTTGAAGGAAAAACATGAGTTATTTTCTCTATTTCAGACCTCGTCTAGTGGTGTATTCCTTAAGCTTATATAGGATAATCTACCTGCAACGGCAACGGCTGCAAAGAACTTAGGTAAACAGATGAACAAGTTAGTAGAGCATGAGACGTCTTTTCGAGGCAGTCCAGGTCTATGATAATCTGTCCTAATCCATCCAACAGAATATGCTGTAATTTATATTGCTGAGTCATCCGATAAGCTGAGCCCACATCGCGGAGGTGACTATCTTTTGCAGACTTCGTAAGGAATGCAAAAAGCTTTGGAAGAACTTCACTGTGGAAAAGAGTAGAATTATTACTTGGATTACTTGACAGAATATGTAAAAAGTGCCAGTTTTTGAAGAGTAAGAAAAACTCAGAAACAAATGAATGCATTTATGGAAAGGAAGTCTGTTTTGTTTGAAATTATGACCAAACAGCTTGTCTGGTATGGTCATGTTCAACGAATGGCAGATGATAGGTTGCCTAAGAAGGTACTAGATTGGGTTCTTCCTGGGAGAAGACGTAGGGGACGCCCAGCAAAATCGTGGATAGGTGGCATTCAAGATGATATCACAAGATGCCATTTACCAGATGACCTCTGGATCGATAGGCAACGATGGCGATTAGGTGTCGCAGAGCGCCCGGGCGCGCTGTAAAGCAACTTGAATGTATGTAAGTCTGTTTTGTGTTGGGTACTCCGAGAAGAACCTAATGTTTGCGGGGTGGATTGGATTTTAAGATTGCGAGTCTAGGTTGGGAAAAACAGGTTGCTTGAGCACTGACATGATTGGATGACAGAAACGCAAATGACATGATCATGTTTGGGGTAGTCAAAGGATGTTCTTCAAAATTTCCCCACAAAGAGACTTGTTTCCCATGTTTCAGGTGAGAGTTACAAGATTCAAAATGAGTCTATCTACACGAGAGTTAAAAACCCTTGTATGACTGCTTTATAATATCATAGCATATTGGCGAGAATATGCCAGTGCTTTTTTTTCATGGTCATAGACTTCCCATTTTTTTCCTTTTTTTTCTTTTTTTATGGGGGGCGGGGGGATAAACTGCAACGTAACTTACTCAATGGTTCTTTTCCTGATGAAATCCTTGGTGATTTTTGCCATGGTAAGGAGCAATTTGAAACTATGATGAATGATCAGTGGTTTTGGTGAGCTAAATCTTTCAACAAGGGGAGCCCAGATTTTGTGAACAACAGGCAATAATTCATCGGTCCAATCTTGCATGACTAGAATACCCCGATCCAAAATCTAGACCAAGGATATAAAAAGAAACTCAATTAGAAAAAAAACTTGAAAACAAAAAATAATGATATCAATTTGCAATTTTGTAGGAAATTATTTTTTGAGAATTCACAATATTTTCGCCTGTGACTTGATGACATTTTTCAATTATCAGATTTGGATATTCACGAGACATTTGGTAGAGAAATTTGAATGATTCTAATAAAGCAAAGAAGGGCTGAGTAGTTGTGCTTCCAGGCTTGTAACTTAAACAAGAGGTTTGGGCAAAAACTACCTCGAAGCAGATGTTTTTCGGTTTTCAACCATCCATCAGACTTGGGAAATTCACCATTCTTCACATTACACGTCACATGAACGTCTGAATGTGATTTGCTCACAGGTTAAAGAAAAATTGTGCGACTGGTAAATCGAAACGCTGTAAAAGTTTTACACATGCAGATTTTTTCGGACCAAGAATTAGTGTATTAATCGCAGATGGTGGCTACAAATTGTCTGCACAAAAATATGTAGATTTCTTCCAAAACTTATCGTGCCTTTGAGAAATTTAAGGAGCCTCAAATGCTTACCAAATAACAGCTGAGAAATAGATGCACAAACAAACCTGCAACACCAGAAGCTGCAAAGATTCATCCTTGTGAGGCAGGAAATTCAGACTTCTTCTCAGGATAGATATAGTAATTTTAATCGTTTCTGGAATATCTTTTTTACCGTCAGACTCAGAATGGAAATCTGCGCCTTCACTATTCTCTGGGTAGTCTGATTCTGAGGTTGCTTCAGCCCTGTGTCAAAAGAGAGAATCATCTAAAAAGGGTATAAAGTAATGTCATGCACTTATGTTAGATGCTGGAAGCAGTTTTGAGTAAAGAAATAAAATTAAACTTGGGGAATACGCAGAGAGGAGAAAATAGAAATTTAAATATTCTGGCTAACTTATGCAGGAGCTAGTGCAGAGCAAATAGGGGTTCAAGTAAGGGAGAGAGATGAAGATTAATTTTTGGGTACAAATTTATGTTCCGATAAATTCTGGCATTAAATTAGGGAAAAGGACAATACAATTGACTTATCAATGTTTACTGCCTTTAAAAGGAGAACTTACCCAGAAAATTCTTCAGGAGCTGAACTATTTTCTTCGATGGCATCATCAAAATTTGAGGCTGCAAGTTTCAACCTATGATGCTCAAGAAAAGTTTCTAAGACACTCTGACTCTCTAAAGGACTACTAGGCTTTTCAGTCAAAGCTTCCTCCTCTTGCGGTGGCATCCACTTTTGTGCATGAGACACAAATGTGAGGAATACATGAAGAAAAGCAACGATGTTCTTATCTTGAAAAGTATCACAACTGTACATCAACACCTATAAAAAAAGAGAGAAGAGTGAAAGGCAGGTAAAAAGACTTACGTTCGAGTTGAGGTAGTAGCTGAAAAAGAAAACGCACAAGAGAAGGAGGAGTAGTATGTTGAGGGACTGTCAAGTAGCCAAGTTTTGAACTTTTTTTTTGTGGTTTACATATCCCCGCTTCTTACATGACAGATAGAGTGCAGATTCATTTATATTATAATTTTTTATTTTGTTCTCTTCTATTTCTTAAAGAAACAATAAATTATTATTGTATTGTACTGTGACTGGTTGGTTTAAGACTTTATTGACTAGAGATAGAAAATCAACGAGCTCATACTAATGTTTATATTAGTGTGTTTGAAGACTTTAAATAAATCTGTAAAATTGTATTCAAATTATTTCTTATTTCCGTACAAAAATACAACTTACATTATTAATAATTTCTTGCAGGGCAGATAATGCATGAACTGTGCATTTACTAATTATCACGATGAAAACATTGAGGACTTGTGGATATCGTGTGACATTCTTCAAACGTAATGAAACATGATGTATCAAATAATCTGAATAGGAATCAATTAACGAGGTCATGTCCTTCAATCCGCAAGCTTTGACTATGTTGTTAAGAGTATACAGTCCTGAAACAAATCAACAGATAATGTAGAGTTCGATCAAAATTAGGAATTACAGGTTTTTAATCTACAAAAAAAAAAAAAAACGTCTTGGGAAAAATAATTTATTTTTTATTATTCATCTTAGAGACAAAAACAAAAATCCTCATAAAATCAATATCACAGAGAGAACTGTACGAGATTTCCCTCAGCATTAAATTATAAACAAACCTGTTTTAATCATTTTCAACTTGTTTTTCTCCGAATTTCTTTGAATGAAAAAAAGACTAGAATCTCAAGAAAAACTCGGTAGTTAAAGGTCCGCATTTATGATAAATTCAGCCCCAACTCCAGCCGATGAAGTTCACCACACTGCCCCATGAGGAGTGTATGTTTGTTTCATTACCCAGTGAGTACTATATATTTACATACTACCCACTGAGCAAAGAATGGTTGCCACTAAATAAATAAATAGAGCTTCATCATTTCATCAGTTGGGAGAGAATTTTCTTGCTAGATACATACCTGCTTCAGAAAACACTTCCAAAGGACTTCCGGCTCTTTCTAATAACAAATACAGACATTGTAAAAGACAAGGTGAGAAAGTTTCTCCTCCTACAGCCAAGGCAATGTCACCAATGCCTTCAATCATCAGACAGACCTGAAACAAAAAATCCAAAATATTGATGGTGAAATAAAAAAAAAAAACTTAACACAAAAGTATTGAAAATGTAACATTCAACCCAAAAATGCTCTTTCAAAGTGAGTATAATTGCACATACTTTACTTGTAAAACTGTGAGCGAAACCACTTTTTCACATGATAGGTTAGCACCTGGCTCTTAAATAGCAAGAAAGAAAAAAATATTGTGTTAAGTTTCCTTTTTGAAAGTTGTTTATGAAGGTAAAGAATAGCAAAAAATATGCAATACTTTTGACTTGCTCAATATCTGTTTTACTAAAAATCTAGTCCTCATACTTCAAACAGATTTAAATTAAATTAACCTTCAGTTTTTTTTTCTTTCCTTTTTGTTTTAGTTTGAAGAGCGAACTTGCGAAATTTTCTACGATCTATAAATTAGGCACCAACCTGGACAACATTACTCTTGATTTCTGCGAGGGACAAATTATTCAGTCTGACTGAGTGGACATCTGCTTGACTGTCCTCCAATATTTCATGTTTTGAAGTTGGTAAGTTCCATAGAGATGGCTCCAGGTATGCGTCAAGTACAGCTGTCATGAGTTCAACATCTTTGCTTTTACTTAGTTCTGGAATAAAAAATGAGATGAAATATTTTTGAATAAATGTATTCATTGAAATCAGAGAGCCGTATAACCTTTCTGTAATCACCACCGATGGGCATAGACCGATTTAGTGACTATGTCATTCGATATGATATTGAACCCTTGGTTCAAATGTAAACAAACACAGAACCTTGCTTCTGATTCTGATTTGGTGGTAAAATGCATCCAAGTGTTTGCTATAATCAAAAGTTCTCATGTTTAATGAGTCTTTAATTGATTTATGACTGGTCAATGACTAAAATTATATAAACCAACACAATTAACTCATGAAGTGTTCGTATAATTATGAGGTTGTGTTAGTTTGTTTTGGTTTGAACCAAGAGTTGGATATTATATCAAATGACGTAGTCACTAAATCAGTCTAGCAAGACAGTACGTAAATTAAGCACTAAGTTACATGCTTCCTCTCTTATATTTTACTGAAAAAGTCATACACACAGCTGAACAGAGAGTCCAAAAATTGACTAAAAATTATTGCATTCACATTGATCAAATAGAAAAATAGTGAATATTGGTATTGGTACATGTTCTTATAAATTTTTTGCATTTATGTTACTTCTTTCATGTACTCTCTTTACATTTCACTTTTTGATTTCTGAACCTTTCACACCCACCTTCTTATCTTTTCGGCAAAATTCAATAATATTTGACGAATTCTCCTCTGTCATTAACAAAGGTGTATGAGAGGTGAAGGGTAAAGAGGTTGCTTCTCTGGAATCCAATCACACAGCTCTTTTTAATGATAACTGTTCATCGTTAAGTTATCTGGAAAATATGGGAGAAACTTACCATTAGCTACAATTAAGTTCAAAATAAGAGTGATTTCTTTCCTGTGCAAAGAATTAGTTTCATATAAATCCAACAAATGATGAGCGATAAAAGTGCCATGACAGTCTGACAAAATGCAACATATTTCCTCGAGTTTCTTTATTAAATTCTCATTGCTAAAATGGCGAAATGCTCGCCACGATTTTGACTTTTTGGCCCAGCTCTCATATTCATCATAGTCTGAAATTAATAAAAAACAAAACGTACTTGATATAACATTATAATTTAGTGCTGCTGTTACATATCCTAAAGTTGCCTTGATTTAAGGCCTTCATATTTTTTCTATGAAGTTTTGTGAAAAAACATTCTCTCGCTTAAATAAGTTCTTACGTCTCCATTTGAAACATGGAGCTTGAGTTAAAACGTTCTTCATTAGCTCCAGATCACTGAAATCTATCACAAGAAGGACCCATGGCTTTAACTGCAACAAATGTCACATGAACAAAAACATGATCAAACCACTGTACGCTCTGCACATTTGGCGAGAGGTTTGTATTTGGTAACTGTGAGGTTTGTCTTCTAAGCTAAAATTTGATTGAATAAAAAATAGAAGAAAATAGTCCACACCAAATAATTTTACACATTTTTAGACAGCAATAGAAGATCCGCCATCTTGATTCTTGCATTTACTTCAATGCTAAATAAAAGTCAGACGATCTTCTTTCGCAGTCTGAAAGCGCGTAAACTTATTTGGTGTGTAGCCTCATTTTTACTTCCCGCTCTTATTTTCTGAAAATTAATTTCAAAACTGAAGGTTGACAGCTGTTGAATGAATAATATGATGTGTCAGTGTCCCTCTTCTTTTTTAAGACACTTCTAGTTTTCTGATATATTCATAGAGAAAAAGTCAATCTCTGAGACATTAAATGCACAGCAAAGTCCTTAATAGTATATGAGAGCTCATAGCAAAATAAAACATCTGATAGACGACTTTGGGATGGGCTTGATAGTTACTACCTTTGACGATAAAGTCTTCTTCAATGATTTTTGCTCCTGCTGTATCTAACTCCATTAGGTGAACTAGGGCAGAAATGAGTTTTTCCAGATGGGCAGAGGAGTTAAGCATGTGGGGTAAACGAGCAGGTCCTAACAAAGAGAGGTAGCCTCCCAAGAGAGTCAGCTCACTTAACTGTACATTTTCATCTGAAAAATCAAATAAAGAAAAGTTTGTACAATTTATATTAATTAGCTAGGGCTGGACTCACTACTATTTTAAGGAGAAAACATACATAAGAATGCTTAAATTGGTACCATGTCTAATGGTTCATTCTACCAGAGGAGAAATCAAAAGTTCCAAGTATAATATTGTGGTACTACATGATGGGCACTTCTAAAAATTTTCCTGTGAGGAGCTTCTTAAAATAGGAATTCAAGCACAGCAGAAGTTTGTTAAATGAAACTATTGTTTATTCAAAATTGTCTTCGTCCCTTAACACTGCAATAAGAAACACTCACAACACTGAGGATGTGATGGTAGATTCAAATCTAATTTTCGGTGCTGAGTCCGAAAGAATTTTGATTTTTTCCCTACCCTCGTCAATTTTTCGGAAAATTGGTGAGTAAAGGTAAAGAAAAAAAAGTACTTGTTAGACTCAGCGCTAAAAATTAAATTTGAAGCAACCATCATATCCTCATGTTTTTATGGGTTCTCAGGTCTACATATGTGTTATTGCTAAGTTACCTGTTCCATTCACAATGCGAGGTAATTTTGTTACAAGATGGAAAAAGTTTTCCTCGATATTCTCAACTAAAGATTTGCCATTTTCTGCTTCACACTTCTGCGAAAACTTGTGTAGGGCAGTTTTGGCTGCATTAGATACCGCATCTATCTCGTCTTGAGCGAGCACGATTAAGGCATCAATTAAGAACATTAATGATTGCTGCATGGTTCTGAAAAAACAATCCACAGGTAAAGTTAAAATTCAGGAAGTTCAGAAAGTGGAAAGCAACTCCTAGCAACATGACAAGATAAAAAGATTAAATATGATACAAGCGAAATTATTTTTAACTGCCATGACCATCCCTTTATTTTTTGATAAATTGTTTCCAAAATTCGTCACTATTATTTTCCTCAAATAATACTCACTTCCTGATGAAGGCCTGAATTTTTTTTGTTTAATGGTTTACAACCAATAGTTTTAAAAAAACTGAAATATAACTGATCAGTAAGTCTTATAAATCTATGTAATTCTAAGCTGTTTTTGCTAACAGCATTAACTTGTTTTCTGACTGTTTAGATTCATTTATGACCTGTACCATAGCCAATCAGCTCTCATGTACAAAATGTGTCTAAAAAAAGGGGGGGGGGAAACTTTGCATACCTACCGTCAACCATCGAAACGAATTTCATACTTCAAATTATATGATGTAAGACAAAGATAATAATTCAAAAATAAAATAATCGAAATACCAGATTCTCGATGATTATTATTTATTATTTCTTGGTTTTAAATCAATATTTTTACACAAAAGAGATTTTTTGAGATTAAAAGGTCAAAAGGTTGAGTCAGAAGGTTTTATTTTACACCGAAACCATCACTCCTTTGTCAAACTTGTTGGAGGTGCACAAAATTTTTCCTTCAAAGTTTCGCTGCATCTGGAGGAAAAATTCCCGAGATTTTGAAATCCAAAATTTGGAGAAATCCAAGTTTTCCAAGCTGACAAATGCAAGAAAACCAATGCATAATTGAGGAAATGCTTGACAATTCAAATAATATTTGAAAACTTAGAACAAGAGAATTTCCTTTACCTCAAACAATTAGATACTATGCGATCACTTGCAACAGCAAGCTCATGTCTCACTTTCCAATGTGAATGACTCCTTACACTGACAATGTTCTCAGTAACAGGCGCCAAATTTTTGCTGGTGTCTGCCAGCCAAGCCTCAGTCCTCTGCTGCATATCCATTATCTGTTTAATCTTTTCTTTTGTGCTGGTCTCTAGTTTGCACAAACTACGGTCATCTGATTTCTGCACCTTCAAGTTGTCATCCATGACGAGAACAACAACGTGAGACCACAATCGCAAAGCCATCTGAAAGGCAATGATTATGAACAATAAAGCTAACAATGATTAGATATTTCAGCAATGCAGAAAAAGGTTTGATCAACGTTTCTTACTAATGTAATAAAGTTCTTTAAAAAAAGTAGTTTTCAACTTAAATGAAGTTTCATATGGGTTAAATTAAAAGGAAAAACTTCTAATCTGCAAAAAGTGCTGAGAATGGATAATAAGACTCCTTAAAATTCAACGAGTGCGAGGAATGAAAAGTATATAACCCCTCGATAGAGTAATAGGTGTCAACAAAATTGGTAAAAATAATGATTTTCCAATTCAGGTATTTTGGGTTTGAAGCGCTGCTGAACCTTTGAGTGGACTCTGATCTTTACCTAATATACTTGTCTCAGAGTCTATAACTAGAACTAGTTGGGGTAAAGGGGTTGTCCAATATTTTTTTACGACATTTGATTTTTAAAGTGTACGAGTTTCTTGGGGGATTATTTGTATACTACTTACTGCTGGTGAGGAGATTGAGGGTGTGAAAATTTTAGGAAATGTGACTGTCAGCGGTTAAAAAGAATCAATAAGCCAAATAACTAAAACTAGGGTTACTTGGGTCATTTTGTAGAGCAGCATTTTCAAAGGCAACATTGTATTTTTAGAGTAGGGCAGTTATGTCGAGCCAAACCGAAGTAACGACAGTTTGAGATAGACGCAGGTGCAAATTTTCAGGGTCTCAAATGAGTGTCCCTACTCCATGGAGGGTTACAATTAAACAAAATAAAAATACTCAATATAGGAATGATTTCTGATGTGGCTTGATTTTATTTTTGGGTAAATAACGTTACGGGAACAGCAAAATTTTTCTTTTCACACAACCAAATATGCTGCTAGTTTAGACCATCTAATACTTGGCTTGGCAAAGATAAACAATGTTTTGACCTACCAAAGTAACCTGGTGGTTTTGAGTGACATTTAAAGCAGCAGTTGCCTGGCACAAAGAGACGATTCCGGGTAACATGAGCATCACTATGTTTGAGCAGGATTTCTTTACTTCATCGTCAAATAAAGAGCCAGTCATGATCATTAGACAATTCAAGGCACTTACTCTACATCAAGAAATAACACCAGAGATAAGGTTTGTTGATATGATATCATTAAATGATTTTATAATGACAAGTGTTTACCTAAACAATTTTTTCCTTCATTTGTAATTTTGTTCTTTGATAGAGAAAAAAAGAGTGCTAAAACTTTTAAAGAAATTAGGATGGATCTTCTCATGAATTAAACGAGGATGCAGGGATGCAGAAATGCTTAGCCTTCCCATTTTTCGATTGGCCTTCTTGCTTTAAAAGCCCCATCTTCCCAAAATTTTCAAAATTAAGACAAATTCACTAATTGTCGTAATTCTCTGAGAAACATGCAAATTTCACATTGATTTAAAAGGGAAAACGCGATGCCCCCCCCCCCCACCACAAAAAAAAAAAAAAAAAAATGCTATTGCCTTTCCAATTTTTCAGCCTTCCATTTTTTTCAGAGACTGCGACCATGGTTTCGATATTTTGATCATGATCATATCATAAACTTGGAAGTTTTTGCATCCCTGCAAGGATGAAAGTGTGTGAATTTTACATAGTCTAATGACACTAATGCCCTTTTTCAAAAAATCGATTTACCAACTTGATTAAAAACATTCATACAAATGTACAGATGAAACATAGAAAAGAAACCCTTGTAATAAATTCACTTAAAAAGTATTCCTTTGGCGTGCTTCCAGCCTCCACCTCATAGATAGGTAGAAATAGCCCCAGTATAAAGACACAAAATAGCATGTTACGTTTAAAATTTAAAATTGTTTTAATTAAAGTTAACACTTAAATGCAGGAAGCACTTGCAAAATGTATTGTTATTAAAAAGTGTCCTCTATGAAGGATCCCTTTGAAAGTTTGGAACAGTGCTATTACTTGAATTCTAAAAAAATAGGACTACATATTTTTTTCTCATGCAAAAGAGAGGAATCCAACCTGAGAGTATGGAATTTTTCGTTTTTCACGATTTGATTGCAAGTGTAAACCCCAAAGCTCAACTTCGGGTAGTAAGGTCTTGAATAGAACTCAACTAACACGCTAGGATCTGATTTGATGAAGAGCTCTGCAACACATTCTACCACACTCAATTTTAGCTCTTCTGGCACATCTTTACCTGAAAAAAAAAATTCATTAATACAGAACAAATTATATAAATTTGATAATTGGGACTTTTAAATGCTCGCCTGCTGCTTACATTGTTTTAATGGCTAAAACAAAGATACACAGGCTGTCTCAAAAGTTTTGCATCAGACCTCCGTATGAGTTGACAAAAAACATTAGTGGCTATGATTCTGATACTAACTTTGATGTACATTATCGCACATAATTAGGTACAAGAATTTTGGAAAAACACAGTTAATGACATCATCCAAGAGCAGGACAATGAAAAAGAAATTTTTAGGTTTCGAGTATACATATGTGAGAGACGAAAGAAAATCAAAGATGATGGGAAGGAACTTGTCACTGATTTTCAGTGTAAAACTGTTCTAGCTGCTGTGCTATGAGGGCTACAAGGACTCTTGAGAACTTTTATTCTGAAACTTGAGCCACCGAGAAACAAGGTAAGAACCTGGGGTTGAAGTACAATATGCTGTAGGAAATTGATAACTTACTGAGTTCAGGATTCTGAGGGTTTGAGATCAGTGAGAACAACAGGGAATATAGCTTAAGGAAATTCTTCAACTCTGTTAGAGAAATTCTCTGAAGGACTGCTTTTAGACACTCGACTAAGGAGATCAAAGTTTCTTGGCTGAAATCAAAAAATGGAATTGGTTAGAATCAAGGGAACAGAATCAGTGAAATTAAGTCTGTAAGTGTTTTAAAATAAAATAATGGTTGCCATGCAGCTAACTATAAAGATTGCATCAACATTTATGCCTTTGAATGCTAGCTCTGAGGACTTGCTCTGAAATTCAAGAACATGATTCTCTTGGGCATTCGTTTCTCTGAAGCTAATGCGGCCTCTTTTGAACTGTGTTCCAACCACTATTTCTGCAGTGAATCCATCGCGGCAGATAGCTAGTAAACCAGTACTGAGGCTTAAGGCCACTGTAGAGAGGTACCTAGTATCAACACATAAAATGTCAAATGTGATTTGATGCGTGACATTTTTCCAGAGAGAGCTCTGAGATTCAGTTCAAATCTAATCATATGCATGCTTGGTTCGTCAAAACCTCAAGTTCTTGAGTGTTCACCACTGCATAAAAAACTCCTTGTTGAATTATTTTTAATGAAATATCTGGTGATCTAAGCGATGGGTCTGTTAATGAAGGATGACTTGGAAAGATCGATGTTACAGCATTCTTTGAGAGATCAATTCCACAGAGGCCCCAAAATGGAAGGGAAAAAACGAACCTCAGATTTTTATGGTTGTGTAGATGCAATTCCAGAGGGAAAATAACATAGTCCTTGAGCCTTAACAGCCCTGAGATAGGCACCGAGCCTATTGTTGCTTTCAAATCCCATAAAGTTGACTTGCTTGGACTCAATGCCACTTTGTCACAGACAGGCTTTAGAACTAAAAAGGCACTTTTAGTTTCAGAATCCATGATTCCTGGTAATTGAATAAAAGTATATTACATGATAAAACTTATTAAATTTGTGAAAACACTTGTGAGAACTAGATAAGAAACCGAGAACTGCAATATCCGTGTGATTCGTCTATCTGCTCCTGCATGCTTTTTTTGAGGTTAGAAAATATGTAAATAAACAAAGCGGTGGCGAGGGGAAGGAAGAGGGGGAGAGAAAAGAAGCCAAAATAAACCCGCTGGATGTCACTCGTTCATTTTTCGAAGTTCCGAAGTGAAAAACTTACCAGAACCTCTTGGACTAGTTCCTCGAAGTTGTAGTTCAGATCGGGTTGTTTCCAGTGAAATTGATGCAGATAATACTGCTGCCTCTCCTCATGCCATTTCCATTGAGAACCTCCGAACTCACTTATCTACACAAAAAACTCAATGATGTTACATTAACCTAGAATCAAAAGCAATTTGGTGAATAAAAACTATAAAAAAAAAAAAAAAAATTCTGTCATGTCACGGGCTTGGGTATTGACGAATTAATACGCAGCTTGTCTTCTCCATTTTCGCAGAAATTAACGTCATCGCTGACATTTTATGACAAACGTTGGTATAAAAAACTCAATTTCCTATTTTTTGAGGTAGATAGACAGGAATTCGCTCTCCAGAAAATTTGTTTCCGTGAACAACAGCCATTTATCTTGTTAACGATCACATATACATTTGTACAATCATAGTTATCATAGTTAGTGCAGTATAACTTACCCAATTTGTAGGTGGCTTCCTCTCACCGTTGACTATTTTTGGGTCCTTCCAGACGTAATAGTCGGTGTAAGGGTCTATTCTTTTCACGGATTTTAAGAACCATTCATGCTGGTCACTCGTGTGGTTTGGAACAAAATCCAAGAAAAGGTGTATCCCT